>NW_026646684.1:0-26645 GCF_949987535.1 Balaenoptera acutorostrata
AACCCTAACCCTAAGCTACCCTTGACTGCTTCTGCCTCCAATAGATTTCCTAAGCACTAGTGTTTTAAGGAACAGGTTAAAAAGAGAATCCTAATGTGATTTCGTGATAATGGGTGTGTTCCTTATCTTCTCCTAGTGTCTAAACTCTTCTCCATGGCTGGACCCCCAAAAAATATTCCTTTACGTGCTAAGGGGTATCTAGAGAGTGGGATAAGTTTAATAACTACCCTCACCCTAACACGTACCCTAACCCTAACCCCTACCCTAACCCTAACGCGTACCCTAATCCTAACCCGTACCCTAAACCGAGCCCTAACCCTAACACTAACCCTAACCCTAACCTTAACCCATACCCTACGCCCTACCCGAACCCCTCCCCGAACCCGTACCCTAAGCCATACCCTAACCCTAACGCTAACCCTAACCCTAACCCTAAGCTACCCTTGACTGCTTCTGCCTCCAATAGATTTCCTAAGCACTAGTGTTTTAAGGAACAGGTTAAAAAGAGAATCCTAATGTGATTTCGTGATAATGGATGTGTTCCTTATCTTCTCCTAGTGTCTAAACTCTTCTCCATGGCTGGACCCCCAAATAATATTCCTTTACGTGCTAAGGGTAATCTAGATAGTGGGTAGGTTTAATAACTAACCTCACCCTATCGCGTACCCTAACCCTAACCTCTACCCTAACCCTAACGCGTACCCTAATCCTAACCCGTACCCTAAACCGAGCCCTAACCCTAACCCTAACCCATACCCTACGCCCTACCCGAACCCCTCCCCAAACCCGTACCCGAAGCCGTACCCTAACCCTAACCCTAACCCTAACCCTTACCCTAAGCTCTCCTTGACTGCTTCTGCCTCCAATAGATTTCCTAAGCACTAGTGTTTTAAGAAACAGGTTAAAAAGAGAATCCTAATGTGATTTCGTGATAATGGGTGTGTTCCTTATCTTCTCCTAGTGTCTAAACTCTTCTCCATGGCTGGACCCCCAAATAATATTCCTTTACGTGCTAAGGGGTATCTAGAGAGTGGGATAGGTTTAATAACTAACCTCACCCTATCGCGTACCCTAACCCTAACCCCTACCTTAACACTAACGCGTACCCTAATCCTAACCCGTACCCTAAACCGAGCCCTAACCCTAACACTAACCCTAACCCTAACCCTAACCCATACCCTACGCCCTACCCGAACCCCTCCCCGAACCCGTACCCTAAGCCATACCCTAACCCTCACCCTAACCCTAACCCTAACCCTAAGCTACCCTTGACTGCTTCTGCCTCCAATAGATTTCCTAAGCACTAGTGTTTTAAGGAACAGGTTAAAAAGAGAATCCTAATGTGATTTCATGATAATGGGTGTGTTCTTTATCTTCTCCTAGTGTCTAAACTCTTCTCCATGGCTGGACCCCCAAATAATATTCCTTTACGTGCTAAGGGGAATCTAGAGAGTGGGATAGGTTTAATAACTAACCTCACCCTATCGCGTAACCTAACCCTAACCCGTACCCTAACACTAACGCATACCCTAATCCTAACCCGTACCCTAAACCGAGCCCTAACCGTAACACTAAACCTAACCCTAACCCATACCCTATGCCCTACCCGAACCCCTCCCCGAACCCGTACCCTAAGCCGTACCCTAACCCTAACGCTAACCCTAACCCTAACCCTAACCCGAAGCTACCCTTGACTGCTTCTGCCTCCAATAGATTTCCTAAGCACTAGTGTTTTAAGGAACAGGTTAAAAAGAGAATCCTAATGTGATTTGTTGATAATGGGTGTGTTCCTTATCTTCTCCTAGTGTCTAAACTCTTCTCCATGGCTGGACCCCCAAATAATATTCCTTTACGTGCTAAGGGGTATCTAGAGAGTGGGATAGGTTTAATAACTAACCTCACCCTATCGCGTACCCTAACCCTAACCCCTACCCTAACCCTAACGCGTACCCTAATCCTAACCCGTACCCTAAACCGAGCCCTAACCCTAACACTAACCCTAACCCTAACCTTAACCCATACCCTACGCCCTACCCGAACCCCTCCCCGAACCCGTACCCTAAGCCATACCCTAACCCTAACGCTAACCCTAACCCTAACCCTAAGCTACCCTTGACTGCTTCTTCCTCCAATAGATTTCCTAAGCACTAGTGTTTTAAGGAACAGTTTAAAAAGAGAATCATATTGTGATTTCTTGATAATGGGTGTGTTCCTTATCTTCTCCTAGTGTCTAAACTCTTCTCCATGGCTGGACCCCCAAATAATATTCCTTTACGTGCTAAGGGGTATCTAGAGAGTGGGTAGGCTTAATAACTAACCTCACCCTATTGCGTACCCTAACCCTAACCCCTACCCTAACACTAACGCGTACGCTAATCCTAACCCGTACCCTAAACCGAGCCCTAACCCTAACACTAACCCTAACCCTAACCCATACCCTATGCCCTACCCGAACCCCTCCCCGAACCCGTACCCTAAGCCGTACCCTAACCCTCACCCTAACCCTATCCGTAACCCTAAGCTACCCTTGACTTCTTCTGCCTCCAATAGATTTCCTAAGCACTAGTGTTTTAAGGAACAGGTTAAAAAGAGAATCCTAATGTGATTTCTTGATAATGGGTGTGTTCCTTATCTTCTCCTAGTGTCTAAACTCGTCTCCATGGCTGGACCCCCAAATAATAATCCTTTACGTGCTAAGGGGTATCTAGAGAGTGGGATAGGTTTAATAACTACCCTCACCCTAACGCGTACCCTAACCCTAACCCCTACCCTAACCCTAACGCGTACCGTAATCCTAACCCGTACCCTAAACCAAGCCCTAACCCTAACACTAACCCTAACCCTAACCCTAACCCATACCCTACGCCCTACCCGAACCCCTCCCCGAACCCGTACCCTAAGCCATACCCTAACCCTCACCCTAACCCTAACCCTAACCCTAAGCTACCCTTGACTGCTTCTGCCTCCAATAGATTTCCTAAGCACTAGTGTTTTAAGGAACAGGTTAAAAAGAGAATCCTAATGTGATTTCGTGATAATGGGTGTGTTCCTTATCTTCTCCTAGTGTCTAAACTCTTCTCCATGGCTGGACCCCCAAATAATATTCCTTTACGTGCTAAGGGTAATCTAGATAGTGGGTAGGTTTAATAACTAACCTCACCCTATCGCGTACCCTAACCCTAACCTCTACCCTAACCCTAACGCGTACCCTAATCCTAACCCGTACCCTAAACCGAGCCCTAACCCTAACACTAGCCCTAACCCTAACCCTAACCCATACCCTACGCCCTACCCGAACCCCTCCCCAAACCCGTACCCTAAGCCGTACCCTAACCCTAACCCTAACCCTAACCCTTACCCTAAGCTCTCCTTGACTGCTTCTGCCTCCAATAGATTTCCTAAGCACTAGTGTTTTAAGGAAAAGGTTAAAAAGAGTATCCTAATGTGATTTCTTGATAATGGGTGTGTTCCTTATCTTCTCCTAGTGTCTAAACTCTTCTCCATGGCTGGACCCCCAAAAAATATTCCTTTACGTGCTAAGGGGTATCTAGAGAGTGGGATAGGTTTAATAACTACCCTCACCCTAACACGTACCCTAACCCTAACCCCTACCCTAACCCTAACGCGTACCCTAATCCTAACCCGTACCCTAAACCGAGCCCTAACCCTAACACTAACCCTAACCCTAACCCTAACCCATACCCTACGCCCTACCCGAACCCCTCCCCGAACCCGTACCCTAAGCCATACCCTAACCCTAACCCTAACCCTAACCCTAACCCTAAGCTACCCTTGACTGCTTCTGCCTCCAATAGATTTCCTAAGCACTAGTGTTTTAAGGAACAGTTTAAAAAGAGAATCATATTGTGATTTCTTGATAATGGGTGTGTTCCTTATCTTCTCCTAGTGTCTAAACTCTTCTCCATGGCTGGACCCCCAAATAATATTCCTTTACGTGCTAAGGGGTATCTAGAGAGTGGGATAGGTTTAATAACTAACCTCACCCTATCGCGTACCCTAACCCTAACCCCTACCCTAACCCTAACGCGTACCCTAATCCTAACCCGTACCCTAAACCGAGCCCTAACCCTAACAGTAGCCCTAACCCTAACCCTAACCCATACCCTACGCCCTACCCGAACCACTCCCCGAACCCGTACCCTAAGCCATACCCTAACCCTAACCCTAACCCTAACCCTAACCCTAACCCGAAGCTACCCTTGACTGCTTCTGCCTCCAATAGATTTCCTAAGCACTAGTGTTTTAAGGAACAGGTTAAAAAGAGAATCCTAATGTGATTTCGTGAAAATGGGTGTGTTCCTTATATTCTCCTAGTGTCTAAACTCGTCTCCATGGCTGGACCCCCAAATAATAATCCTTTACGTGCTAAGGGGTATCTAGAGAGTGGGATAGGTTTAATAACTAACCTCACCCTATCGCGTACCCTAACCCTAACCCCTACCCTAACCCTAACGCGTACCCTAATCCTAACCCGTACCCTAAACCGAGCCCTAACCCTAACACTAGCCCTAACCCTAACCCTAACCCATACCCTACGCCCTACCCGAACCCCTCCCCGAACCCGTACCCTAAGCCATACCCTAACCCTAACCCTAACCCTTACCCTAACCCTAACCCTAACCCTAAGCTACCCTTGACTGCTTCTGCCTCCAATAGATTTCCTAAGCACTAGTGTTTTAAGGAACAGGTTAAAAAGAGAATCCTAATGTGATTTCGTGATAAAGGGTGTGTTCCTTATCTTCTCCTAGTGTCTAAACTCTTCTCCATGGCTGAACCCCCAAATAATATTCCTTTACGTGCTAAGGGGTATCTAGAGAGTGGGATAGGTTTAATAACTAACCTCACCCTATCGCGTACCCTAACCCTAACCCGTACCCTAACCCTAACGCGTACCCTAATCCTAACCCGTACCCTAAACCGAGCCCTAACCCTAACACTAACCCTAACCCTAACCCTAACCCATACCCTACGCCCTACCCGAACCCCTCCCCGAACCCGTACCCTAAGCCATACCCTAACCCTCACCCTAACCCTAACCCTAACCCTAAGCTACCCTTGACTGCTTCTGCCTCCAATAGATTTCCTAAGCACTAGTGTTTTAAGGAACAGGTTAAAAAGAGAATCCTAATGTGATTTCATGATAATGGGTGTGTTCTTTATTTTCTCCTAGTGTCTAAACTCTTCTCCATGGCTGGACCCCCAAATAATATTCCTTTACGTGCTAAGGGGTATCTAGAGAGTGGGATAGGTTTAATAACTAACCTCACCCTATCGCGTACCCTAACCCTAACCCCTACCCTAACCCTAACGCGTACCCTAATCCTAACCCGTACCCTAAACCGAGCCCTAACCCTAACACTAACCCTAACCCTAACCTTAACCCATACCCTACGCCCTACCCGAACCCCTCCCCGAACCCGTACCCTAAGCCATACCCTAACCCTCACCCTAACCCTAACCCTAACCCTAAGCTACCCTTGACTGCTTCTGCCTCCAATAGATTTCCTAAGCACTAGTGTTTTAAGGAACAGGTTAAAAAGAGAATCCTAATGTGATTTCATGATAATGGGTGTGTTCTTTATCTTCTCCTAGTGTCTAAACTCTTCTCCATGGCTGGACCCCCAAATAATATTCCTTTACGTGCTAAGGGGAATCTAGAGAGTGGGATAGGTTTAATAACTAACCTCACCCTATCGCGTAACCTAACCCTAACCCGTACCCTAACACTAACGCATACCCTAATCCTAACCCGTACCCTAAACCGAGCCCTAACCGTAACACTAAACCTAACCCTAACCCATACCCTATGCCCTACCCGAACCCCTCCCCGAACCCGTACCCTAAGCCGTACCCTAACCCTAACGCTAACCCTAACCCTAACCCTAACCCGAAGCTACCCTTGACTGCTTCTGCCTCCAATAGATTTCCTAAGCACTAGTGTTTTAAGGAACAGGTTAAAAAGAGAATCCTAATGTGATTTCGTGATAATGGGTGTGTTCCTTATCTTCTCCTAGTGTCTAAACTCTTCTCCATGGCTGGACCCCCAAATAATATTCCTTTACGTGCTAAGGGTAATCTAGATAGTGGGTAGGTTTAATAACTAACCTCAACCTATCGCGTACCCTAACCCTAACCCCTACCCTAACCCTAACGCGTACCCTAATCCTAACCCGTACCCTAAACCGAGCCCTAACCCTAACACTAGTCCTAACCCTAACCCTAACCCATACCCTACGCCCAACCCGAACCCCTCCCCAAACCCGTACCCTAAGCCGTACCCTAACCCTCACCCTAACCCTAACCCTAACCCTAAGCTACCCTTGACTGCTTCTGCCTCCAATAGATTTCCTAAGCACTAGTGTTTTAAGGAACAGTTTAAAAAGAGAATCATATTGTGATTTCTTGATAATGGGTGTGTTCCTTATCTTCTCCTAGTGTCTAAACTCTTCTCCATGGCTGGACCCCCAAATAATATTCCTTTACGTGCTAAGGGGTATCTAGAGAGTGGGATAGGTTTAATAACTAACCTCACCCTATCGCGTACCCTAACCCTAACCCCTACCCTAACCCTAACGCGTACCCTAATCCTAACCCGTACCCTAAACCGAGCCCTAACCCTAACACTAGCCCTAACCCTAACCCTAACCCATACCCTACGCCCTACCCGAAACCCTCCCCGAACCCGTACCCTAAGCCATACCCTAACCCTAACCCTCACCCTAACCCTAACCCTAACCCTAACCCTAAGCTACCCTTGACTGCTTCTGCCTCCAATAGATTTCCTAAGCACTAGTGTTTTAAGGAACAGGTTAAAAAGAGAATCCTAATGTGATTTCGTGATAATGGGTGTGTTCCTTATATTCTCCTAGTGTCTAAACTCGTCTCCATGGCTGGACCCCCAAATAATAATCCTTTACGTGCTAAGGGGTATCTAGAGAGTGGGATAGGTTTAATAACTACCCTCACCCTAACGCATACCCTAACCCTAACCCCTACCCTAACCCTAACGCGTACCCTAATCCTAACCCGTACCCTAAACCAAGCCCTAACCCTAACACTAACCCTAACTCTAACCCTAACCCATACCCTACGCCCTACCCGAACCCCTCCCCGAACCCGTACCATAAGCCATACCCTAACCCTCACCCTAACCCTAACCCTAACCCTAAGCTACCCTTGACTGCTTCTGCCTCCAATAGATTTCCTAAGCACTAATGTTTTAAGGAACAGGTTAAAAAGAGAATCCTAATGTGATTTCTTGATAATGGGTGTGTTCCTTATCTTCTCCTCGTGTCTAAACTCTTCTCCATGGCTGGACCCCCAAATAATATTCCTTTACGTGCTAAGGGGTATCTAGAGAGTGGGATAGGTTTAATAACTACCCTCACCCTAACACGTACCCTAACCCTAACCCCTACCCTAACCCTAACGCGTACCCTAATCCTAACCCGTACCCTAAACCGAGCCCTAACCCTAACACTAACCCTAACCCTAACCCTAACCCATACCCTACGCCCTACCCGAACCCCTCCCCGAACCCATACCCTAAGCCATACCCTAACCCTAACCCTAACCCTAACCCTAACCCTAAGCTACCCTTGACTGCTTCTGCCTCCAATAGATTTCCTAAGCACTAGTGTTTTAAGGAACAGTTTAAAAAGAGAATCATATTGTGATTTCTTGATAATGGGTGTGTTCCTTATCTTCTCCTAGTGTCTAAACTCTTCTCCATGGCTGGACCCCCAAATAATATTCCTTTACGTGCTAAGGGGTATCTAGAGAGTGGGATAGGTTTAATAACTAACCTCACCCTATCGCGTACCCTAACCCTAACCCCTACCCTAACCCTAACGCGTACCCTAATCCTAACCCGTACCCTAAACCGAGCCCTAACCCTAACAGTAGCCCTAACCCTAAACCTAACCCATACCCTACGCCCTACCCGAACCATTCCCCGAACCCGTACCCTAAGCCATACCCTAACCCTAACCCTAACCCTAACCCTAACCCGAAGCTACCCTTGACTGCTTCTGCCTCCAATAGATTTCCTAAGCACTAGTTTTTTAAGGAACAGGTTAAAAAGAGAATCCTAATGTGATTTCTTGATAATGGGTGTGTTCCTTATCTTCTCCTAGTGTCTAAACTCTTCTCCATGGCTGGACCCCCAAAAAATATTCCTTTACGTGCTAAGGGGTATCTAGAGAGTGGGATAGGTTTAATAACTACCCTCACCCTAACACGTACCCTAACCCTAACCCCTACCCTAACCCTAACGCGTACCCTAATCCTAACACGTAACCTAAACCGAGCCCTAACCCTAACACTAACCCTAACCCTAACCTTAACCCATACCCTACGCCCTACCCGAACCCCTCCCCGAACCCGTACCCTAAGCCATACCCTAACCCTAACGCTAACCCTAACCCTAACCCTAAGCTACCCTTGACTGCTTCTGCCTCCAATAGATTTCCTAAGCACTAGTGTTTTAAGGAACAGTTTAAAAAGAGAATCATATTGTGATTTCTTGATAATGGGTGTGTTCCTTATCTTCTCCTAGTGTCTAAACTCTTCTCCATGGCTGGACCCCCAAATAATATTCCTTTACGTGCTAAGGGGTATCTAGAGAGTGGGTAGGCTTAATAACTAACCTCACCCTATCGCGTACCCTAACCCTAACCCCTACCCTAACCCTAACGCGTACGCTAATCCTAACCCGTACCCTAAACCGAGCCCTAACCCTAACACTAACCCTAACCCTAACCCTAACCCATTCCCTATGCCCTACCCGAACCCCTCCCCGAACCCGTACCCTAAGCCGTACCCTAACCCTCACCCTAACCCTAACCGTAACCCTAAGCTACCCTTGACTTCTTCTGCCTCCAATAGATTTCCTAAGCACTAGTGTTTTAAGGAACAGGTTAAAAAGAGAATCCTAATGTGATTTCTTGATAATGGGTGTGTTCCTTATCTTCTCCTAGTGTCTAAACCCGTCTCCATGGCTGGACCCCCAAATAATAATCCTTTACGTGCTAAGGGGTATCTAGAGAGTGGGATAGGTTTAATAACTACCCTCACCCTAACGCGTACCCTAACCCTAACCCCTACCCTAACCCTAACGCGTACCCTAATCCTAACCCGTACCCTAAACCAAGCCCTAACCCTAACACTAACCCTAACCCTAACCCTAACCCATACCCTACGCCCTACCCGAACCCCTCCCCGAACCCGTACCCTAAGCCATACCCTAACCCTCACCCTAACCCTAACCCTAACCCTAAGCTACCCTTGACTGCTTCTGCCTCCAATAGATTTCCTAAGCACTAGTGTTTTAAGGAACAGGTTAAAAAGAGAATCCTAATGTGATTTCGTGATAATGGGTGTGTTCCTTATCTTCTCCTAGTGTCTAAACTCTTCTCCATGGCTGGACCCCCAAATAATATTCCTTTACGTGCTAAGGGTAATCTAGATAGTGGGTAGGTTTAATAACTAACCTCACCCTATCGCGTACCCTAACCCTAACCTCTACCCTAACCCTAACGCGTACCCTAATCCTAACCCGTACCCTAAACCGAGCCCTAACCCTAACACTAGCCCTAACCCTAACCCTAACCCATACCCTACGCCCTACCCGAACCCCTCCCCAAACCCGTACCCTAAGCCGTACCCTAACCCTAACCCTAACCCTAATCCTTACCCTAAGCTCTCCTTGACTGCTTCTGCCTCCAATAGATTTCCTAAGCACTAGTGTTTTAAGGAACAGGTTAAAAAGAGAATCCTAATATGATTTCTTGATAATGGGTGTGTTCCTTATCTTCTCCTAGTGTCTAAACTCTTCTCCATGGCTGGACCCCCAAAAAATATTCCTTTACGTGCTAAGGGGTATCTAGAGAGTGGGATAGGTTTAATAACTACCCTCACCCTAACACGTACCCTAACCCTAACCCCTACCCTAACCCTAACGCGTACCCTAATCCTAACCCGTACCCTAAACCGAGCCCTAACCCTAACACTAACCCTAACCCTAACCCTAACCCATACCCTACGCCCTACCCGATCCCCTCCCCGAACCCGTACCCTAAGCCATACCCTAACCCTCACCCTAACCCTAACCCTAACCCTAAGCTACCCTTGACTGCTTCTGCCTCCAATAGATTTCCTAAGCACTAGTGTTTTAAGGAACAGTTTAAAAAGAGAATCATATTGTGATTTCTTGATAATGGGTGTGTTCCTTATCTTCTCCTAGTGTCTAAACCCTTCTCCATGGCTGGACCCCCAAATAATATTCCTTTACGTGCTAAGGGGTATCTAGAGAGTGGGATAGGTTTAATAACTACCCTCACCCTAAAGCGTACCCTAACCCTAACCCCTACCCTAACACTAACGCGTAACCTAATCCTAAACCGTACCCTAATCCTAACCCGTACCCTAAACCGAGCCCTAACCCTAACCCTAACCCATACCCTATGCCCTACCCGAACCCCTCCCCGAACCCGTACCGTAAGCCGTACCCTAACCCTCACCGTAACCCTAACCCTAACCCTAAGCTACCCTTGACTGCTTCTGCCTCCAATAGATTTCCTAAGCACTAGTGTTTTAAGGAACAGATTAAAAAGAGAATCCTAATGTGATTTCTTGATAATGGGTGTGTTCCTTATCTTCTCCTCGTGTCTAAACTCTTCTCCATGGCTGGACCCCCAAATAATATTCCTTTACGTGCTAAGGGGTATCTAGAGAGTGGGATAGGTTTAATAACTACCCTCACCCTAACGCGTACCCTAACCCTAACCCCTACCCTAACCCTAACGCGTACCCTCATCCTAACCCGTACCCTAAACCGAGCCCTCACCCTAACACTAACCCTAATCCTAACCCTAACCCATACCCTACGCCCTACCCGATCCCCTCCCCGAACCCGTACCCTAAGCCATACCCTAACCCTCACCCTAACCCTAACCCTAACCCTAAGCTACCCTTGACGGCGTCTGCCTCCAATAGATTTCCGAAGCACTAGTGTTTTAAGGAACTGGTTAAAAAGAGAATCCTAATGTGATTTCTTGATAATGGGTGTGTTCCTTATCTTCTCCTAGTGTCTAAACTCTTCTCCATGGCTGGACCCCCAAATAATATTCCTTTACGTGCTAAGGGGTACCTAGAGTGTGGGATAGGTTTAATAACTACCCTCACCCTAACGCGTACCCTAACCCTAACCCCTACCCTAACCCTAACGCGTACCCAATCCTAACCCGTACCCTAAACCGAGCCCTAACCCTAACCCTAAACCATACCCTACGCCCTACCCGAACCCCTCCCCGAACCCGTACCCAAAGCCGTACCCTAACCCTCACCCTAACCCTAACCCTAACCCTAAGCTACCCTTGACGGCTTCTGCCTCCAATAGATTTCCTAAGCACTAGTGTTTTAAGGAACAGGTTAAAAAGAGAATCCTAATGTGATTTCGTGATAATGGGTGTGTTCCTTATCTTCTCCTAGTGTCTAAACTCTTCTCCATGGCTGGACCCCCAAATAATATTCCTTTACGTGCTAAGGGGTATCCAGAGAGTGGGATAGGTTTAATAACTACCCTCACCCTAACACGTACCCTAACCCTAACCCCTACCCTAACCCTAACGCGTACCCTAATCCTAACCCATAACCTAAACCGAGCCCTAACCCTAACACTAACCCTAACCCTAACCCTAACCAATACCCTACGCCCTACCCGAACCCCTCCCCGAACCCGTACCCTAAGCCGTACCCTAACCCTCACCCTAACCCTAACACTAACCCTAAGCTACCGTTGACTGCTTCTGCCTCCAATAGATTTCCTAAGCACTAGTGTTTTAAGGAACAGTTTAAAAAGAGAATCATATTGTGATTTCTTGATAATGGGTGTGTTCCTTATCTTCTCCTAGTGTCTAAAACCTTCTCCATGGCTGGACCCCCAAATAATATTCCTTTACGTGCTAAGGGGTATCTAGAGAGTGGGATAGGTTTAATAACTACCCTCACCCTAAAGCGTACCCTAACCCTAACCCCTACCCTAACACTAACGGGTACCCTAATCCTAACCCGTACCCTACACCGAGCCCTAACCCTAAGCCTAACCCATACCCTATGCCCTACCCGAACCCCTCCCCGAACCCGTACCCTAAGCCATACCCTAACCCTCACCCTAACCCTAACCCTAACCCTAAGCTACCCTTGGCTGCTTGTGCCTCCAATAGATTTCCTAAGCACTAGTGTTTTAAGGAACAGGTTAAAAAGAGAATCCTAATGTGATTTCGTGATAATGGGTGTGTTCCTTATCTTCTCCTAGTGTCTAAACTCTTCTCCATGGCTGGACCCCCAAATAATATTCCTTTACGTGCTAAGGGGTATCTAGAGAGTGTGATAGGTTTAATAACTACCCTCACCCTAACGCGTACCCTAACCCTAACCCCTACCCTAACCCTAACGCATACCCTAATCCTAACCCGTACCCTAAACCGAGCCCTAACCCTAATACTAGCCCTAACCCTAATCCTAACCCATAGCCTACGCCCTACCCGAACCCCTCCCCGAACCCGTACCGTAAGCCGTACCCTAACCCTCACCCTAACCCTAACCCTAACCCTAAGCTACCCTTGACTGCTTCTGCCTCCAATAGATTTCCTAAGCACTAGTGTTTTAAGGAACAGGTTAAAAAGAGAATCCTAATGTGATTTCTTGATAATGGGTGTGTTCCTTATCTTCTCCTAGTGTCTAAACTCTTCTCCATGGGTGGACCCCCAAATAATATTCCTTTACGTGCTAAGGGGTATCTAGAGACTGGGATAGGTTTAATAACTACCCTCACGCTAAAGCGTACCCTAACCCTAACAACTACCCTAACACTAACACGTAACCTAATCCTAACCCGTACCCTAAACCGAGCCCTAACCCTAACACTAACCCTAACCCTAACCCTAACCCTAAGCTACCCTTGACTGCTTCTACCTCCAATAGATTTCCTAAGCACTAGTGTTTTAAGGAACAGGTTAAAAAGAGAATCCTAATGTGATTTCTTCATAATGGGTGTGTTCCTTATCTTCTCCTAGTGTCTAATCTCTTCTCCATGGCTGGACCCCCAAATATTATTCCTTTACGTGCTAAGGGGTATCTAGAGAGTGGGATAGGTTTAATAACTACCCTCACCCTAACGCGTACCCTAACCCTAACCCCTACCCTAACCCTAACGCGTACCCTAATCCTAACCCGTACCCTAAACCGAGCCCTAAACCTAACACTAACCCTAACCCTAACCCTAACCAATACCCTACGCCCTACCCGAACCCCTCCCCGAACCCGTACCCTAAGCCGTACCCTAAACCTCACCCTAACTCTAACCCTAACCCTAAGCTACCGTTGACTGCTTCTGCCTCCAATAGATTTCCTAAGCACTAGTGTTTTAAGGAACAGGTTAAAAAGAGAATCCTAATGTGATTTCTTCATAATGGGTGTGTTCCTTATCTTCTCCTAGTGTCTAAACCCTTCTCCATGGCTGGACCCCCAAATAATATTCCTTTACGTGCTAAGGGGTATCTAGAGAGTGGGATAGGTTTAATAACTACCCTCACCCTAAAGCGTACCCTAACCCTAACCCCTACCCTAACACTAACGGGTACCCTAATCCTAACCCGTACCCTAAACCGAGCCCTAACCCTAACCCTAACCCATACCCTACGCCCTACCCGAACCCCTCGCCGAACCCGTACCCAAAGCCGTACCCTAACCCTCAACCTAACCCTAACCCTAACCCTAAGCTACCCTTGACGGCTTCTGCCTCCAATAGATTTCCTAAGCACTAGTGTTTTAAGGAATAGGTTAAAAAGAGAATCCTAATGTGATTTCTTGATAATGGGTGTGTTCCTTATCTTCTCCTCGTGTCTAAACCCTTCTCCATGGCTGGACCCCCAAATAATATTCCTTTACGTGCTAAGGGGTATCTAGAGAGTGTGATAGGTTTAATAACTAACCTCACCATATCGCGTACCCTAACCCTAACCCCTACCCTAACCCTAACGCATACCCTAATCCTAACCCGTACCCTAAATCGAGCCCTAACCCTAACACTAGCCCTAAGCCTAACCCTAAACCATAGCCTACGCCCTACCCGAACACCTCCCCGAACCCGTACCGTAAGCCGAACCCTAACCCTCACCCTAACCCTAACCCTAACCCTAAGCTACCCTTGACTGCTTCTGCCTCCAATAGATTTTCTAAGCACTAGTGTTTTAAGGAACAGGTTAAAAAGAGAATCCTAATGTGATTTCTTGATAATGGGTGTGTTCCTTATCTTATCCTAGTGTCTAAACTCTTCTCCATGGGTGGACCCCCAAATAATATTCCTTTACGTGCTAAGGGGTATCTAGAGAGTGGGATAGGTTTAATAACTACCCTCACCCTAAAGCGTGCCCTAACCCTAACCCCTACCCTAACCCTAACGCGTACCCTAATCCTAACCCGTACCCTAAACCGAGCCCTAATCCTAACCCTCACCCTAACCCTAACCCTAACCCTAAGCTACCCTTGACTGCTTCTGCCTCCAATAGATTTCCTAAGCACTAGTGTTTTAAGGAACAGTTTACAAAGAGAATCATATTGTGATTTCTTGATAATGGGTGTGTTCCTTATCTTCTCCTAGTGTCTAAACCCTTCTCCACGGCTGGACCCCCAAATAATATTCCTTTACGTGCTAAGGGGTATCTAGAGAGTGGGATAGGTTTAATAACTACCCTCACCCTAAAGCGTACCCTAACCCTAACCCCTACCCTAACACTAACGCGTAACCCTATCCTAACCCGTACCCTAATCCTAACCCGTACCCTAAACCGAGCCCTAACCCTAACCCTAACCCATACCCTACGCCCTACCCGAACCCCTCCCCGAACCCGTACCCTAAGCCGTACCCTAACCCTCACCCTAACCCTAACCCTAACCCTAAGCTACCCTTGACGGCTTCTGCCTCCAATAGATTTCCTAAGCACTAGTGTTTTAAGGAACAGGTTAAAAAGAGAATCCTAATGTGATTTCTTGATAATGGGTATGTTCCTTATCTTCTCCTAGTGTCTACACTCTTCTCCATGGCTGGACCCCCAAATAATATTCCTTTACGTGCTAAGGGGTATCTAGAGAGTGGGATAGGTTTAATAACTACCCTCACCCTAACGCGTACCCTAACCCTAACCCCTACCCTAACCCTAACGCATACCCTAATCCTAACCCGTATGCTAAACAAGCCCTAACCCTAACACTAGCCCTAACCCTAACCCTAACCCATACCCTACGCCCTACCCGAACCCCTCCCCGAACCCGTACCGTAAGCCGTACCCTAACCCTCACCGTAACCCTATCCCTAACCCTAAGCTACCCTTGACTGCTTCTGCCTCCAATAGATTTCCTAAGCACTAGTGTTTTAAGGAACAGGTTAAAAAGAGAATCCTAATGTGATTTCTTGATAATGGGTGTGTTCCTTATCTTCTCCTCGTGTCTAAACTCTTCTCCATGGCTGGACCCCCAAATAATATTCCTTTACGTGCTAAGGGGTATCTAGAGAGTGGGATAGGTTTAATAACTACCCTCACCCTAACGCGTACCCTAACCCTAACCCCTACCCTAACACTAACGCCTAACCTAATCCTAACCCGTACCCTAATCCTAACCCGTACCCTAAACCGAGCCCTAACCCTAACCCTAACCCATACCCTACGCCCTACCCGAACCCCTCCCCGAACCCGTACCCAAAGCCGTACCCTAACCCTCACCCTAACCCTAACCCTAACCCTAAGCTACCCTTGACGGCTTCTGCCTCCAATAGATTTCCTAAGCACTAGTGTTTTAAGGAACAGGTTAAAAAGAGAATCCTAATGTGATTTCTTGATAATGGGTGTGTTCCTTATCTTCTCCTCGTGTCTAAACTCTTCTCCATGGCTGGACCCTCAAATAATATTCCTTTACGTGCTAAGGGGTATCTAGAGAGTGTGATAGGTTTAATAACTACCCTCACCCTAACGCGTACCCTAACCCTAACCCCTACCCTATCCCTAACGCGTACCCTAATCCTAACCCGTACCCTAAACCGAGCCCTAACCCTAACACTAGCCCTAACCCTAACCCTAACCTATACCCTACGCCCTACCCGAACCCCTCCCCGAACCCGTACCCTAAGCCGTACCCTAACCCTCACCCTAACCCTAACCCTAACACTAAGCTACCCTTGAGTGCTTCTACCTCGAATAGATTTCCTAAGCACTAGTGTTTTAAGGAACAGGTTAAAAAGAGAATCCTAATGTGATTTCTTTATAATGGGTGTGTTCCTTATCTTCTCCTAGTGTCTAAACTCTTCTCCATGGCTGGACCCCAAATAATATTCCTTTACGTGCTAAGGGGTATCTAGAGAGTGGGATAGGTTTAATAACTACCCTCACCCTAACGCGTACCCTAACCCTAACCCCTACCCTAATCCTAACGCATACCCTAATCCTAACCCGTACCCTAAACCGAGCCCTAACCCTAACACTAACCCTAACCCTAACCCTAACACATACCCTACGCCCTACCCGAACCCCTCCCCGAACCCGTACCGTAAGCCGTACCCTAACCCTCACCCTAACCCTAACCCTAACCCTAAGCTACCCTTGACTGCTTCTGCCTCCAATAGATTTCCTAAGCACTAGTGTTTTAAGGAACAGGTTAAAAAGAGAATCCTAATGTGATTTCTTGATAATGGGTGTGTTCCTTATCTTCTCCTAGTGTCTAAACTCTTCTCCATGGGTGGACCCCCAAATAATATTCCTTTACGTGCTAAGGGGTATCTAGAGACTGGGATAGGTTTAATAACTACCCTCACGCTAAAGTGTACCCTAACCCTAACAACTACCCTAACACTAACACGTACCATAATCCTAACCCGTACCCTAAACCGAGCCCTAACCCTAACACTAACCCTAACCCTAACCCTAACCCTAAGCTACCCTTGACTGCTTCTACCTCCAATAGATTTCCTAAGCACTAGTGTTTTAAGGAACAGGTTAAAAAGAGAATCCTAATGTGATTTCTTCATAATGGGTGTGTTCCTTATCTTCTCCTAGTGTCTAATCTCTTCTCCATGGCTGGACCCCCAAATAATATTCCTTTACGTGCTAAGGGGTATCTAGAGAGTGGGATAGGTTTAATAACTAACCTCACCCTATCGCGTACCCTAACCCTAACCCCTACCCTAACACTAACGCGTACCCTAATCCTAACCCGTACCCTAAACCGAGCCCTAACCCTAACACTAACCCTAACCCTAACCCTAACCCATACCCTACGCCCTACCGGAACCCTTCCCCGAACCCGTACCCTAAGCCGTACCCTAACCCTCACCCTAACCCTAACCCTAACCCTAAGCTCCCCTTGACTGCTTCTGCCTCCAATAGATTTCCTAAGCACTAGTGTTTTAAGGAACAGTTTAAAAAGAGAATCATATTGTGATTTCTTGATAATGGGTGTGTTCCTTATCTTCTCCTAGTGTCTAAACTCTTCTCCATGGCTGGACCCCCAAATAATATTCCTTTACGTGCTAAGGGGTATCTAGAGAGTGGGATAGGTTTAATAACTACCCTCACCCAAAAGCGTACCCTAACCCTAACCCCTACCCTAACCCTAACGCGTACCCTAATCCTAACCCGTACCCTAAACCGAGCCCTAACCCTAACACTAACCCTAACCCTCACCCTAACCCATACCCTACGCCCTACCCAAACCCCTCCCCGAACCCGTACCCTAAGCCGTACCCTAACCCTCACCCTAACCCTAACCCTAACCCTAAGCTACCCTTGACTGCTTCTGCCTCCAATAGATTTCCTAAGCACTAGTGTTTTAAGGAACAGGTTAAAAAGAGAATCCTAATGTGATTTCTTGATAATGGGTGTGTTCCTTATCTTCTCCTAGTGTCTAAACTCTTCTCCATGGCTGGACCCCCAAATAATATTCCTTTACATGCTAAGGGGTATCTAGAGCGTGGGATAGGTTTAATAACTAACCTCACCCTATCGCGTACCCTAACCCTAACCCCTAACCTAACACTAACGTGTACCCTAATCCTAACCCATACCCTAAACCGAGCCCTAACCCTAACACTAACCCTAACCCTAACCCTAACGCATACCCTACGCCCTACACGAACCCCTCCCCGAACCCGTACCCTAAGCCGTACCCTAACCCTCACCCTAACCCTAACCCTAACCCTAAGCTACCCTTGACTGCTTCTGCCTCCAATAGATTTCCTAAGCACTAGTGTTTTCAGGAACAGGTTAAAAAGAGAATCCTAATGTGATTTCTTGATAAGGGGTGTGTTCCTTATCTTCTCCTCGTGTCTAAACTCTTCTCCATGGCTGGACCCCCAAATAATATTCCTTTACGTGCTAAGGGGTATCTAGAGAGTGGGATAGGTTTAATAACGACCCTCACCCTAACGCGTACCCTAACCCTAACCCCTACCCTAACCCTAACGCGTACCCTAATCCTAACCCGTACCCTAAACCGAGCCCTAACCCTAACACTAACCCTAACCCTAACCCTAACCCATACCCTAAGCCCTACCCGAACCCGTCCCCGAACCCGTACCCTAAGCCGTACCCTAACCCTCACCCTAACCCTAACCCTAACCCTAAGCTACCCTTGACTGCTTCTGCCTCCAATAGATTTCCTAAGCACTAGTGTTTTCAGGAACAGGTAAAAAGAGAATCCTAATGTGATTTCTTGATAATGGGTGTGTTCCTTATCTTCTCCTACTGTCTAAGCTCTTCTCCATGGCTGGACCCCCAAATAATATTCCTTTACATGCTAAGCTGTATCTAGAGAGTGGGATAGGTTTAATAACTAACCTCACCCTATCGCGTACCCTAACCCTAAACCCTACCCTAACACTAACGCGTACCCTAATCCTAACCCGTACCCTAAACCGAGCCCTAACCCTAACACGAACCCTAACCCTAACCCTAACCCATACCCTACGCCCTAAACGAACCCCTCCCCGAACCCGTACCCTAAGCCATACCCTAACACTCACCCTAACCCTAACCCTAACCCTAAGCTACCCTTGACTGCTTCTGCCTCCAATAGATTTCCTAAGCACTAGTGTTTTAAGGAACAGGTTAAAAAGAGAATCCTAATGTGATTTCTTGATAATGGGTGTGTTCCTTATCTTCTCCTAGTGTCTAAACTCTTCTCCATGGCTGGACCCCCAAATAATATTCCTTTACGTGCTATGGGGTATCTAGAGAGAGGGAGAGGTTTAAAAGCTACCCTCACCCTAACGCGTACCCTAACCCTAACCCCTACCCTAACCCTAACGCGTACCCTAATCCTAACCCGTACCCTAAACCGAGCCCTAACCCTAACACTAACCCTAAACCTAACCCATACCCTACGCCCTACACGAACCCCTCCCCGAACCCGTACCCTAAGCCATACCCTAACCCTAAATCTAACCCTAACCCTAACCCTAAGCTACCCTTGACTGCTTCTGCCTCCAATAGATTTCCTAAGCACTAGTGTTTTCAGGAACAGGTAAAAAGAGAATCCTAATGTGATTTCTTGATAATGGGTGTGTTCCTTATCTTCTCCTAGTGTCTAAACTCTTCTCCATGGCTGGACCCCCAAATAATATTCCTTTACATGCTAAGCCGTATCTAGAGAGTGGGATAGGTTTAATAACTAACCTCACCCTATCGCGTACCCTAACCCTAAACCCTACCCTAACACTAACGCGTACCCTAATCCTAACCCGTACCCTAAACCGAGCCCTAACCCTAACACTAACCCTAACCCTAACCCTAACCCATACCCTACGCCCTAAACGAACCCCTCCCCGAACCCGTACCCTAAGCCATACCCTAACCCTCACCCTAACCCTAACCCTAACCCTAAGCTACCCTTGACTGCTTCTGCCTCCAATAGATTTCCTAAGCACTAGTGTTTTAAGGAACAGGTTAAAAAGAGAATCCTAATGTGATTTCTTGATAATGGGTGTGTTCCTTATCTTCTCCTAGTGTCTAAACTCTTCTCCATGGCTGGACCCCCAAATAATATTCCTTTACGTGCTATGGGGTATCTAGAGAGAGGGAGAGGTTTAAAAGCTACCCTCACCCTAACGCGTACCCTAACCCTAACCCCTACCCTAACCCTAACGCATACCCTAATCCTAACCCGTACCCTAAACCGAGCCCGAACCCTAACACTAACCCTAACCCTCACCCTAACCCATACCCTACGCCCTACCCGAACCCCTCCCTGAACCCGTACCCTAAGCCGTACCCTAACCCTCACCCTAACCCTAACCCTAACCCTAAGCTACCCTTGACGGCTTCTGCCTCCAATAGATTTCCTAAGCACTAGTGTTTTAAGGAACAGGTTAAAAAGAGAATCCTAATGTGATTTCTTGATAATGGGTGTGTTCCTCATCTTCTCCTAGTGTCTAAACTCTTCTCCATGGCTGGACACCCAAATAATATTCCTTTACGTGCTATGAGGTATCTAGAGAGAGGGAGAGGTTTAAAAACTACCCTCACCCTAACGCGTACCCTAACCCTAACCACTACCCTAACCCTAACGCATACCCTAATCCTAACCCTTACCCTAAACCGAGACCTAACCCTAACACTAACCCTAACCCTAACCCTAACCCATACCCTACGCCCTACCCGAACCCCTCCCCGAACCCGTACCCTAAGCCATACCCTAACCCTCAATCTAACCCTAACCCTAACCCTAAGCTACCCTTGACTGCTTCTGCCTCCAATAGATTTCCTAAGCACTAGTGTTTTAAGGAACAGGTTAAAAAGAGAATCCTAATGTGATTTCTTGATAATGGGTGTGTTCCTTATCTTCTCCTAGTGTCGAAACTCTTCTCCATGGCTGAACCCCCAAATAATATTCCTTTACGTGCTAAGGGGTATCTAGAGAGTGTGATAGGTTTAATAACTACCCTCACCCTAACGCGTACCCTAACCCTAACCCCTACCCTAACCCTAACGCGTACCCTAATCCTAACCCGTACCCTAAACCGAGCCCTAACCCTAACACTAACCCTAACCCTAACCCTAACCCATCCCCTATGCCCTACCCGAACCCCTCCCCAAACCCGTACCCTAAGCCATACCCTAACCCTCACCCTAAATCTAACCCTAACCCTAAGCTACCGTTGACTGCTTCTGCCTCCAATAGATTTCCTAAGCACTAGTGTTTTAAGGAACAGGTTAAAAAGAGAATCCTAATGTGATTTCTTCATAATGGGTGTGTTCCTTATCTTCTCCTAGTGTCTAAACCCTTCTCCATGGCTGGACCCCCAAATAATATTCCTTTACGTGCTAAGGGGTATCTAGAGAGTGGGATAGGTTTAATAACTACCCTCACCCTAAAGCGTACCCTAACCCTAACCCCTACCCTAACACTAACGGGTACCCTAATCCTAACCCGTACCCTAAACCGAGCCCTAACCCTAACCCTAACCCATACCCTACGCCCTACCCGAACCCCTCGCCGAACCCGTACCCAAAGCCGTACCCTAACCCTCACCCTAACCCTAACCCTAACCCTAAGCTACCTTTGACGGCTTCTGCCTCCAATAGATTTCCTAAGCACTAGTGTTTTAAGGAATAGGTTAAAAAGAGAATCCTAATGTGATTTCTTGATAATGGGTGTGTTCCTTATCTTCTCCTCGTGTCTAAACCCTTCTCCATGGCTGGACCCCCAAATAATATTCCTTTACGTGCTAAGGGGTATCTAGAGAGTGTGATAGGTTTAATAACTAACCTCACCCTAACGCGTACCCTAACCCTAACCCCTACCCTAACCCTAACGCATACCCTAATCCTAACCCGTACCCTAAACCGAGCCCTAACCCTAACACTAGCCCTAAGCCTAACCCTAAACCATAGCCTACGCCCTACCCGAACACCTCCCCGAACCCGTACCGTAAGCCGAACCCTAACCCTCACCCTAACCCTAACCCTAACCCTAAGCTACCCTTGACTGCTTCTGCCTCCAATAGATTTCCTAAGCACTAGTGTTTTAAGGAACAGGTTAAAAAGAGAATCCTAATGTGATTTCTTGATAATGGGTGTGTTCCTTATCTTCTCCTAGTGTCTAAACTCTTCTCCATGGGTGGACCCCCAAATAATATTCCTTTACGTGCTAAGGGGTATCTAGAGAGTGGGATAGGTTTAATAACTACCCTCACCCTAAAGCGTGCCCTAACCCTAACCCCTACCCTAACCCTAACGCGTACCCTAATCCTAACCCGTACCCTAAACCGAGCCCTAATCCTAACACTCACCCTAACCCTAACCCTAACCCTAAGCTACCCTTGACTGCTTCTGCCTCCAATAGATTTCCTAAGCACTAGTGTTTTAAGGAACAGTTTACAAAGAGAATCCTATTGTGATTTCTTGATAATGGGTGTGTTCCTTATCTTCTCCTAGTGTCTACACTCTTCTCCATGGCTGGACCCCCAAATAATATTCCTTTACGTGCTAAGGGGTATCTAGAGAGTGGGATAGGTTTAATAACTACCCTCACCCTAACGCGTACCCTAACCCTAACCCCTACCCTAACCCTAACGCATACCCTAATCCTAACCCGTATGCTAAACAAGCCCTAACCCTAACACTAGCCCTAACCCTAACCCTAACCCATACCCTACGCCCTACCCGAACCCCTCCCCGAACCCGTACCGTAAGCCGTACCCTAACCCTCACCGTAACCCTATCCCTAACCCTAAGCTACCCTTGACTGCTTCTGCCTCCAATAGATTTCCTAAGCACTAGTGTTTTAAGGAACAGGTTAAAAAGAGAATCCTAATGTGATTTCTTGATAATGGGTGTGTTCCTTATCTTCTCCTCGTGTCTAAACTCTTCTCCATGGCTGGACCCCCAAATAATATTCCTTTACGTGCTAAGGGGTATCTAGAGAGTGGGATAGGTTTAATAACTACCCTCACCCTAAAGCGTACCCTAACCCTAACCCCTACCCTAACACTAACGCGTAACCCTATCCTAACCCGTACCCTAATCCTAACCCGTACCCTAAACCGAGCCCTAACCCTAACCCTAACCCATACCCTACGCCCTACCCGAACCCCTCCCCGAACCCGTACCCTAAGCCGTACCCTAACCCTCACCCTAACCCTAACCCTAACCCTAAGCTACCCTTGACGGCTTCTGCCTCCAATAGATTTCCTAAGCACTAGTGTTTTAAGGAACAGGTTAAAAAGAGAATCCTAATGTGATTTCTTGATAATGGGTGTGTTCCTTATCTTCTCCTAGTGTCGAAACTCTTCTCCATGGCTGAACCCCCAAATAATATTCCTTTACGTGCTAAGGGGTATCTAGAGAGTGTGATAGGTTTAATAACTACCCTCACCCTAACGCGTACCCTAACCCTAACCCCTACCCTAACCCTAACGCGTACCCTAATCCTAACCCGTACCCTAAACCGAGCCCTAACCCTAACACTAACCCTAACCCTAACCCTAACCCATCCCCTATGCCCTACCCGAACCCCTCCCCAAACCCGTACCCTAAGCCATACCCTAACCCTCACCCTAAATCTAACCCTAACCCTAAGCTACCGTTGACTGCTTCTGCCTCCAATAGATTTCCTAAGCACTAGTGTTTTAAGGAACAGGTTAAAAAGAGAATCCTAATGTGATTTCTTCATAATGGGTGTGTTCCTTATCTTCTCCTAGTGTCTAAACCCTTCTCCATGGCTGGACCCCCAAATAATATTCCTTTACGTGCTAAGGGGTATCTAGAGAGTGGGATAGGTTTAATAACTACCCTCACCCTAAAGCGTACCCTAACCCTAACCCCTACCCTAACACTAACGGGTACCCTAATCCTAACCCGTACCCTAAACCGAGCCCTAACCCTAACCCTAACCCATACCCTACGCCCTACCCGAACCCCTCGCCGAACCCGTACCCAAAGCCGTACCCTAACCCTCACCCTAACCCTAACCCTAACCCTAAGCTACCTTTGACGGCTTCTGCCTCCAATAGATTTCCTAAGCACTAGTGTTTTAAGGAATAGGTTAAAAAGAGAATCCTAATGTGATTTCTTGATAATGGGTGTGTTCCTTATCTTCTCCTCGTGTCTAAACCCTTCTCCATGGCTGGACCCCCAAATAATATTCCTTTACGTGCTAAGGGGTATCTAGAGAGTGTGATAGGTTTAATAACTAACCTCACCCTAACGCGTACCCTAACCCTAACCCCTACCCTAACCCTAACGCATACCCTAATCCTAACCCGTACCCTAAACCGAGCCCTAACCCTAACACTAGCCCTAAGCCTAACCCTAAACCATAGCCTACGCCCTACCCGAACACCTCCCCGAACCCGTACCGTAAGCCGAACCCTAACCCTCACCCTAACCCTAACCCTAACCCTAAGCTACCCTTGACTGCTTCTGCCTCCAATAGATTTCCTAAGCACTAGTGTTTTAAGGAACAGGTTAAAAAGAGAATCCTAATGTGATTTCTTGATAATGGGTGTGTTCCTTATCTTCTCCTAGTGTCTAAACTCTTCTCCATGGGTGGACCCCCAAATAATATTCCTTTACGTGCTAAGGGGTATCTAGAGAGTGGGATAGGTTTAATAACTACCCTCACCCTAAAGCGTGCCCTAACCCTAACCCCTACCCTAACCCTAACGCGTACCCTAATCCTAACCCGTACCCTAAACCGAGCCCTAATCCTAACACTCACCCTAACCCTAACCCTAACCCTAAGCTACCCTTGACTGCTTCTGCCTCCAATAGATTTCCTAAGCACTAGTGTTTTAAGGAACAGTTTACAAAGAGAATCCTATTGTGATTTCTTGATAATGGGTGTGTTCCTTATCTTCTCCTAGTGTCTACACTCTTCTCCATGGCTGGACCCCCAAATAATATTCCTTTACGTGCTAAGGGGTATCTAGAGAGTGGGATAGGTTTAATAACTACCCTCACCCTAACGCGTACCCTAACCCTAACCCCTACCCTAACCCTAACGCATACCCTAATCCTAACCCGTATGCTAAACAAGCCCTAACCCTAACACTAGCCCTAACCCTAACCCTAACCCATACCCTACGCCCTACCCGAACCCCTCCCCGAACCCGTACCGTAAGCCGTACCCTAACCCTCACCGTAACCCTATCCCTAACCCTAAGCTACCCTTGACTGCTTCTGCCTCCAATAGATTTCCTAAGCACTAGTGTTTTAAGGAACAGGTTAAAAAGAGAATCCTAATGTGATTTCTTGATAATGGGTGTGTTCCTTATCTTCTCCTCGTGTCTAAACTCTTCTCCATGGCTGGACCCCAAATAATATTCCTTTACGTGCTAAGGGGTATCTAGAGAGTGGGATAGGTTTAATAACTACCCTCACCCTAAAGCGTACCCTAACCCTAACCCCTACCCTAACACTAACGCGTAACCCTATCCTAACCCGTACCCTAATCCTAACCCGTACCCTAAACCGAGCCCTAACCCTAACCCTAACCCATACCCTACGCCCTACCCGAACCCCTCCCCGAACCCGTACCCTAAGCCGTACCCTAACCCTCACCCTAACCCTAACCCTAACCCTAAGCTACCCTTGACGGCTTCTGCCTCCAATAGATTTCCTAAGCACTAGTGTTTTAAGGAACAGGTTAAAAAGAGAATCCTAATGTGATTTCTTGATAATGGGTATGTTCCTTATCTTCTCCTAGTGTCTACACTCTTCTCCATGGCTGGACCCCCAAATAATATTCCTTTACGTGCTAAGGGGTATCTAGAGAGTGGGATAGGTTTAATAACTACCCTCACCCTAACGCGTACCCTAACCCTAACCCCTACCCTAACCCTAACGCATACCCTAATCCTAACCCGTATGCTAAACAAGCCCTAACCCTAACACTAGCCCTAACCCTAACCCTAACCCATACCCTACGCCCTACCCGAACCCTCCCCGAACCCGTACCGTAAGCCGTACCCTAACCCTCACCGTAACCCTATCCCTAACCCTAAGCTACCCTTGACTGCTTCTGCCTCCAATAGATTTCCTAAGCACTAGTGGTTTTAAGGAACAGGTTAAAAAGAGAATCCTAATGTGATTTCTTGATAATGGGTGTGTTCCTTATCTTCTCCTCGTGTCTAAACTCTTCTCCATGGCTGGACCCCCAAATAATATTCCTTTACGTGCTAAGGGGTATCTAGAGAGTGGGATAGGTTTAATAACTACCCTCACCCTAACGCGTACCCTAACCCTAACCCCTACCCTAACACTAACGCCTAACCTAATCCTAACCCGTACCCTAATCCTAACCCGTACCCTAAACCGAGCCCTAACCCTAACCCTAACCCATACCCTACGCCCTACCCGAACCCCTCCCCGAAACCCGTACCCAAAGCCGTACCCTAACCCTCACCCTAACCCTAACCCTAACCCTAAGCTACCCTTGACGGCTTCTGCCTCCAATAGATTTCCTAAGCACTAGTGTTTTAAGGAACAGGTTAAAAAGAGAATCCTAATGTGATTTCTTGATAATGGGTGTGTTCCTTATCTTCTCCTCGTGTCTAAACTCTTCTCCATGGCTGG
>NW_026646685.1:0-21566 GCF_949987535.1 Balaenoptera acutorostrata
AGGGGTTAGGGTACGGCTTAGGGTACGGGTTCGGGGAGGGGTTCGGGTAGGGCGTAGGGTATGGGGTAGGGTTAGGGTTAGGGAAAGGGTTAGGGTTAGGGCTCGGTTTAGGGTACGGGTTAGGATTAGGGTACGCGTTAGGGTTAGGGTAGGGGTTAGGGTTAGTGTACGCGTTAGGGTGAGGGTAGTTATTAAACCTATCCCACTCTCTAGATACCCCTTAGCACGTACAGGAATATTATTGGGGGTCCAGCTATGGAGAAGAGTTTAGACACGAGGAGAAGATAAGGAACACACCCATTATCACGAAATCACATTAGGATTCTCTTTTTAACCTGTTCCTTAAAACACTAGTGCTTAGGAAATCTATTGGAGGCAGAAGCAGTCAAGGGTAGCTTAGGGTTAGGGTTAGGGTTAGGGTGAGGGTTAGGGTATGGCTTAGGGTACGGGTTTGGGGAGGGGTTCGGGTAGGGCGTAGGGTATGGGTTAGGGTTAGGGTTAGGGTTAGTGTTAGGTTTAGGGCTCGGTTTAGGGTACGGGTTAGGATTAGGGTACGCGTTAGGGTTAGGGTAGGGGTTAGGGTTAGGGTACACGTTAGGGTGGGAGTAGTTATTAAACCTATCCCACTCTCTAGATACCCCTTAGCACGTAAAGGAATATTATTTGGGGGTCCAGCCATGGAGAAGAGTTTAGACACGAGGAGAAGATAAGGAACACACCCATTATCACGAAATCACATTAGGATTCTCTTTTTAACCTGTTCCTTAAAACACTAGTGCTTAGGAAATCTATTGGAGGCAGAAGCAGTCAAGGGTAGCTTAGGGTTAGGGTTAGGGTTAGGGTGAGGGTTAGGGTATGGCTTAGGGTATGGGTTCGGGGAGGGGTTCGGGTAGGGCGTAGGGTATGGGTTAGGGTTAGGGTTAGGGTTAGTGTTAGGGTTAGGGCTCGGTTAACGGTACGGGTTAGGATTAGGGTACGCGTTAGTGTTAGGGTTGTGGTTAGGGTAAGGGTACGCTTTAGGGTGAGGGTAGTTATTAAACCTATCCCACTCTCTAGATACCCCTTAGCACGTAAAGGAATATTATTTGGGGGTCCAGCCATGGAGAAGAGTTTAGACACTAGGAGAAGATAAGGAACACACCCATTATCACGAAATCACATTAGGATTCTCTTTTTAACCTGTTCCTTGAAACACTAGTGCTTAGGAAAACTATTGGAGGCAGAAGCCATCAAGGTTAGCTTAGGGTTAGGGTTAGGGTTAGGGTGAGGGTTAGGGTACGGCTTAGGGTACGGGTTTGGGGAGGGGTTCGGGTAGGGCGTAGGGTATGGGTTAGGGTTAGGGTTAGGGTTAGTGTTAGGGTTAGGGCTCGGTTTAGGGTACGGGTTAGGATTAGGGTACGCGTTAGGGTTAGGGTAGGGGTTAGGGTTAGTGTACGCGTTAGGGTGAGGGTAGTTATTAAACCTATCCCACTCTCTAGATACCCCTTAGCACGTACAGGAATATTATTGGGGGTCCAGCCATGGAGAATAGTTTAGACACTAGGAGAAGATAAGGAACACACCCATTATCACGAAATCACATTAGGATTCTCTTTTTATCCTGTTCCTTAAAACACTAGTGCTTAGGAAATCTATTGGTGGCAGAAGCAATCAAGGGTAGCTTAGGGTTAGGGTTAGGGTTAGGGTGAGGGTTAGGGTATGGCTTAGGGTATGGGTTCGGGGAGGGGTTCGGGTAGGGCGTAGGGTATGGGTTAGGTATAGGGTTAGGGCTAGTGTTAGGGTTAGGGCTCGGTTTAGGGTATGGATTAGGATTAGGGTACGTGTTAGGGTTAGGGTAGGGGTTAGGGTTAGGGTACGCGATAGGGTGAGGTTAGTTATTAAACCTATCCCACTCTCTAGATACCCCTTAGCACGTAAAGGAATATTATTTGGGGGTCCAGCCATGGAGAAGAGTTTAGACACTAGGAGAAGATAAGGAACACACCCATTATCAAGAAATCACATTAGGATTCTCTTTTTAACCTGTTCCTTAAAACACTAGTGCTTAGGAAATCTATTGGAGGCAGAAGCAGTCAAGGGTAGCTTAGGGTTAGGGTTAGGGTTAGGGTGAGGGTTAGGGTACGGCTTAGGGTACGGGTTCGGGGAGGGGTTCGGGTAGCGCGTAGGGTATTGGTTAGGGTTAGGGTTAGGGCTAGTGTTAGGGTTAGGCCTCGGTTTAGGGTACGGGTTAGGATTAGGGTACGCGTTAGGGTTAGGGTAGGGGTTAGGGTTAGGGAACGCGTTATGGTGAGGGTAGTTATTAAACCTATCCCACTCTCTAGATACCCCTTAGCACGTAAAGGAATATTATTTGGGGGTCCAGCCATGGAGAAGAGTTTAGACACGAGGAGAAGATAAGGAACACACCCATTATCAAGAAATCACTTTAGGATTCTCTTTTTAACCTGTTCCTTAAAACACTAGTGCTTAGGAAATCTATTGGAGGCAGAAACCGTCAAGGGTAGCTTAGGGTTAGGGTTAGGGTTAGGGTGAGGGTTAGGGTACGGTTTAGTGTACGGGTTCAGGGAGGGGTTCGGGTAGGGCGTAGGGTATGGGTTAGAGTTAGGGTTAGAGTTAGTGTTAGGGTTAGGGCTCGGTTTAGGGTACGGGTTAGGATTAGGGTACGCGCTAGGGTTAGGGTAGGGGTTAGGGTTAGGGTACGCGTTAGGGTGAGGGTAGTTATTAAACCTATCCCACTCTCTAGATACCCCTTAGCACGTAAAAGAATATTATTTGGGGGTCCAGCCATGGAGAAGAGTTTAGACACTAGGAGAAGATAAGGAACACACCCATTATCACGAAATCACATTAGGATTCTCTTTTTAACCTGTTCCTTAAAACACTAGTGCTTAGGAAATCTATTGGAGGCAGAA
The DNA here is from genome assembly GCF_949987535.1 of Balaenoptera acutorostrata. NCBI lineage: Eukaryota > Metazoa > Chordata > Mammalia > Artiodactyla > Balaenopteridae > Balaenoptera > Balaenoptera acutorostrata. The sequence continues at coordinate 2,913 of NW_026646685.1, forward strand.
GCCATCAAGGGTACCTTAGGGTTAGGGTTAGGGTTAGGGTGAGGGTTAGGGTTCGGCTTAGGGTACGGGTTTTGGGAGGGGTTCGGGTAGGGCGTAGGGTATGGGTTAGGGTTAGGGTTAGAGTTAGTGTTAGGGTTAGGGCTCGGTTTAGGGTACGGGTTAGGATTAGGGTACGCGTTAGGGTTAGGGTAGGGGTTAGGGTTAGTGTACGCGTTAGGGTGAGGGTAGTTATTAAACCTATCCCACTCTCTAGATACCCCTTAGCACGTACACGAATATTATTGGGGGTCCAGCCATGGAGAATAGTTTAGACTCTAGGAGAAGATAAGGAACACACCCATTATCACGAAATCACATTAGGATTCTCTTTTTAACCTGTTCCTTAAAACACTAGTGCTTAGGAAATCTATTGGTGGCAGAAGCAATCAAGGGTAGCTTAGGGTTAGGGTTAGGGTTAGGGTGAGGATTAGGGTATGGCTTAGGGTACGGGTTCGGGGAGGGGTTCGGGTAGGGCGTAGGGTATGGGTTAGGTATAGGGTTAGGGCTAGTGTTAGGGTTAGGGCTCGGTTTAGGGTATGGGTTAGGATTAGTGTACGCGTTAGGGTTAGGGTAGGGGTTAGTGTTAGGGTACGCGTTAGGTTGGGGGTAGTTATTAAACCAATCCACTCTCTAGATACCCCTTAGCACGTAAAGGTATATTATTTGGGGGTCCAGCCATGGAGAAGAGTTTAGACACGAGGAGAAGATAAGGAATACACCCATTATCAAGAAATCACATTAGGATTCTCTTTTTCACCTGTTCCTTAAAACACTAGTGCTTAGGAAATCTATTGGAGGCAGAAGCAGTAAAGGGTAGCTTAGGGTTAGGGTTAGGGTTAGGGTGAGGGTTACGGTATGGCTTAGGGTACGGGTTCGGGGAGGGGTTCGGGTAGGGCGTAGGGTATGGGTTAGGGTTAGGGTTAGGGTTAGTGTTAGGGTTAGGGCTCGCTTTAGGGTAATGGTTAGGATTAGGGTACGCGTTAGTGTTAGGGTAGGGGTTAGGGTTAGGGTACGTGATAGGGTGAGGTTAGTTATTAAACCTATCCCACTCTCTAGATACCCCTTAGCACGTAAAAGAATATTATTTGGGGGTCCAGCCATGGAGAAGAGTTTAGACACTAGGAGAAGATAAGGAACACACCCATTATCACGAAATCACATTAGGATTCTCTTTTTAACCTGTTCCTTAAAACACTAGTGCTTAGGAAATCTATTGGAGGCAGAAGCAGTCAAGGGTAGCTTAGGGTTAGTGTTAGGGTTAGGGTGAGGGCTAGGGTATGGCTTAGGGTACGGGTTCGGGGAGGGGTTCGGGTAGGGCGTAGGGTATGGGTTAGGGTTAGGGTTAGGGCTAGCGTTAGGTTTAGGGCTCGGTTTAGGGTACGGGTTAGGATTAGTGTACGCGTTAGGGTTAGGGTAGGGGTTAGGGTTAGGGTACGCGTTAGGGTGAGGGTAGTTATTAAACCTATCCCACTCTCTAGATACCCCTTAGCACGTAAAGGAATATTATTTGGGGGTCCAGCCATGGAGAAGAGTTTAGACACGAGGAGAAGATAAGGAACACACCCATTATCAAGAAATCACATTAGGATTCTCTTTTTAACCTGTTCCTTAAAACACTAGTGCTTACGAAATCTATTGGAGGCAGAAGCAGTCAAGGGTAGCTTAGGGCTAGGGTGAGGGTTAGGGTACGGCTTAGGGTACGGGTTCGGGGAGGGGTTCGGGTAGGGCGTAGGGTATGGGTTAGGGTTAGGGTTATGGTTAGTGTTAGGGTTAGGGCTCGGTTTAGGGTACGGGTTAGGAATAGGGTACGCGTTAGGCTTAGGCTAGGGGTTAGGGTTAGTGTACGCGTTAGGGTGAGGGTAGTTATTAAACCTATCCCACTCTCTAGATACCCCTTAGCACGTAAAGTAATATTAATGGGGGTCCAGCCATGGAGAAGAGTTTAGACACTAGGAGAAGATAAGGAACACACCCATTATCACGAAATCACATTAGGATTCTCTTTTTAACCTGTTCCTTAAAACACTAGTGCTTAGGAAATCTATTGGAGGCAGAAGCAGTCAAGGGTAGCTTAGGGTTAGGGTTAGGGTTAGGGTGAGGGTTAGGGTATGGCTTAGGGTACGGGTTCGGGGAGGGGTTCGGGTAGGGCGTAGGGTATGGGTTAGGTATAGGGTTAGGGCTAGTGTTAGGGTTAGGGCTCGGTTTAGGGTATGGGTTCGGATTAGGGTACGCGTTAGGGTTAGGGTAGGGGTTAGGGTTAGGGTACGCATTAGGGTGCGGGTAGTTATTAAACCTATCACACTTTCTAGAAACCCCTTAGCACGTAAAGGAATATTATTTGGGGGTCCAACCATGGAGAAGAGTTTAGACACGAGGAGAAGGTACGGAACACACCCATTATCAAGAAATCACATTAGGATTCTCTTTTTCACCTGTTCCTTAAAACACTAGTGCTTAGGAAATCTATTGGAGGCAGAAGCAGTCAAGGGTAGCTTAGGGTTAGGGTTAGGGTTAGGGTGAGGGTTAGGGTATGGCTTAGGGTACGGGTTCGGGGAGGGGTTCGGGTAGGGCGTAGGGTATGGGTTAGGGTTAGGGTTAGGGCAAGGGTTAGGGTTAGGGCTCGGTTTAGGGTACGGATTAGGATTAGGGTACGCGTTAGGGTTAGGGTAGGGGTTAGGGTTAGGGTACGCGTTAGGGTGAGGGTAGTTATTAAATCTATCCCACTCTCTAGATACCCCTTAGCACGTAAAGGAATATTATTTGGGGGTCCAGCCATGGAGAAGAGTTTAGACACGAGGAGAAGATAAGGAACACACCCATTATCAAGAAATCACATTAGGATTCTCTTTTTAACCTGTTCCTTAAAACACTAGTGCTTAGGAAATCTATTGGAGGCAGAAGCAGTCAAGGGTAGCTTAGGGTTAGGGTTAGGGTTAGGGTGAGGGTTAGGGTACGGCTTAGGGTACGGGTTCGGGGAGGGGTTCGGGTAGGGCGTAGGATATGGGTTAGGGTTAGGGTTAGGGCAAGGGTTAGGGTTAGGGCTCGGTTTAGGGTACGGGTTAGGATTAGGGTACGCGTTAGGGTTAGGGTAGGGGTTAGGGTTAGGGTACGCGTTAGGGTGAGGGTAGTTATTAAATCTATCCCACTCTCTAGATACCCCTTAGCACGTAAAGGAATATTATTTGGGGGTCCAGCCATGGAGAAGAGTTTAGACACGAGGAGAAGATAAGGAACACACCCATTATCAAGAAATCACATTAGGATTCTCTTTTTAACCTGTTCCTTAAAACACTAGTGCTTAGGACATCTATTGGAGGCAGAAGCAGTCAAGGGTAGCTTAGGGTTAGGGTTAGGGTTAAGGTGAGGGTTAGGGTATGGCTTAGGGTAGGGGTTCGGGGAGGGGTTCGGGTAGGGCGTAGGGTATGGGTTAGGTATAGGGTTAGGGCTAGTGTTAGGGTTAGGGCTCGGTTTAGGGTATGGGTTCGGATTAGGGTACGCGTTAGGGTTAGGGTAGGGGTTAGGGTTAGGGTACGCATTAGGGTGCGGTTAGTTATTAAACCTATCACACTCTCTAGAAACCCCTTAGCACGTAAAGGAATATTATTGGGGGTCCAACCATGGAGAAGAGTTTAGACCCGAGGAGAAGATAAGGAACACACCCATTATCAAGAAATCACATTAGGATTCTCTTTTTCACCTGTTCCTTAAAACACTAGTGCTTAGGAAATCTATTGGAGGCAGAAGCAGTCAAGGGTAGCTTAGGGTTAGGGTTAGGGTTAGGGTGAGGGTTAGGGTACGGCTTAGGGTACGGGTTCGGGGAGGGGTTCGGGTAGGGCGTAGGGTATGGGTTAGGGTTAGGGTTAGGGTTAGTGTTAGGGTTAGAGTTAGTGTTAGGTTTAGGGCTCGGTTTAGGGTACGGGTTAGGATTAGGGTACGCGTTAGGGTTAGGGTAGGGGTTAGGGTTAGGGTACGCGTTAGGGTGAGGGTAGTTATTAAACCTATCCCACTCTCTAGATACCCCTTAGCACTTAAAGGAATATTATTTGGGGGTCCAGCCATGGAGAAGTGTTTAGACACGAGGAGAAGATAAGGAACACACCCATTATCAAGAAATCACATTAGGATTCTCTTTTTACCTGTTCCTTAAAACACTAGTGCTTAGGAAATCTATTGGAGGAAGAAGCAGTCAAGGGTAGCTTAGGGTTAGGGTTAGGGTTAGGGTGAGGGTTAGGGTACGACTTAGGGTACGGGTTCGGGGAGGGGTTCGGGTAGGGCGTAGGGTATGGGTTAGGGTAAGGGTTAGGGTTAGTGTTAGGGTTAGGGCTCGGTTAAGGGTACGGGTTAGGATTAGGGTTGGCGTTAGTGTTAGGGTAGTGGTTAGGGTTAGGGTACGCTTTAGGGTGAGGGTAGTTATTAAAACTATCCCACTCTCTAGATACCCCTTAGCACGTAAAGTAATATTATTTGGGGGTCCAGCCATGGAGAAGAGTTTAGACACGAGGAGAAGATAAGGAACACACCCATTATCAAGAAATCACATTAGGATTCTCTTTTTAACCTGTTCCTTAAAACACTAGTGCTTAGGAAATCTATTGGAGGCAGAAGCCGTCAAGGGTAGCTTAGGGTTAGGGTTAGGGTTAGGGTGAGGGTTAGGGTACGGCTTAGGGTACGGGTTCGGGGAGGGGTTCGGGTAGGGCGTAGGGTATGGGTTAGGGTTAGGGTTAGGGTTAGTGTTAGGGTTAGGGCTCGGTTTAGGGTACGGGTTAGGATTAGGGTACGCGTTAGGGTTAGGGTAGGGGTTAGGGTTAGGGAACGCGTTAGGGTGAGGTTAGTTATTAAACCTATCCCACTCTCTAGATACCCCTTAGCACGTAAAGGAATATTATTTGGGGGTCCAGCCATGGAGAAGAGTTTAGACACGAGGAGAAGATAAGGAACACACCCATTATCAAGAAATCACATTAGGATTCTCTTTTTAACCTGTTCCTTAAAACACTAGTGCTTAGGAAATCTATTGGAGGCAGAAGCAGTCAAGGGTAGCTTAGGGTTAGGGTTAGGGTTAGGGTGAGGGTTAGGGTACGGCTTAGGGTACGGGTTCGGGGAGGGGTTCGGGTAGGGCGTAGGATATGGGTTACGGTTAGGGTTAGGGTTAGTGTTAGGGTTAGGGCACGGTTTAGGGTACGGGTTAGGATTAGGGTACGCGTTAGTGTTAGGGTAGTGGTTAGGGTTAGGGTACGCTTTAGGGTGAGGGTAGTTATTAAAACTATCCCACTCTCTAGATACCCCTTAGCACGTAAAGGAATATTATTTGGGGGTCCAGCCATGGAGAAGAGTTTAGACAGCAAGAGAAGATAAGGAACACACCCATTATCACGAAATCACATTAGGATTCTCTTTTTAACCTGTTCCTTAAAACACTAGTGCTTAGGAAATCTATTGGAGGCAGAAGCAGTCAAGGGTAGCTTAGGGTTAGTGTTAGGGTTAGGGTGAGGGCTAGGGTATGGCTTCGGGTACGGGTTCGGGGAGGGGTTCGGGTAGGGCGTAGGGTATGGGTTAGGGTTAGGGTTAGGGCTAGCGTTAGGTTTAGGGCTCGGTTTAGGGTACGGGTTAGGATTAGGGTACGCGTTAGGGTTAGGGTAGGGGTTAGGGTTAGGGTACGCGTTATGGTGAGGGTAGTTATTAAACCTATCCCACTCTCTAGATACCCCTTAGCACGTAAAGGAATATTATTTGGGGGTCCAGCCATGGAGAAGAATTTAGACACGAGGAGAAGATAAGGAACACACCCATTATCAAGAAATCACATTAGGATTCTCTTTTTAACCTGTTCCTTAAAACACTAGTGCTTAGGAAATCTATTGGAGGCAGAAGCAGTCAAGGGTAGCTTAGGGTTAGGGTTAGGGTTAGGGTGAGGGTTAGGGTACGGCTTAGGATACGGGTTCGGGGAGGGGTTCGGGTAGGGCGTAGGGTATGGGTTAGGGTTAGGGTTAGGGTTAGTGTTAGGGTTAGGGCTCGGTTTAGGGTACAGGTTAGGATTAGGGTAAGCGTTAGGGTTAGGGTAGGGGTTAGGGTTAGTGTACGCGTTAGGGTGAGGGTAGTTATTAAACCTATCCCACTCTCTAGATACCCCTTAGCTCGTAAAGGAATATTAATGGGGGTCCAGCCATGGAGAAGAGTTTAGACACTAGGAGAAGATAAGGAACACACCCATTATCACGAAATCACATTAGGATTCTCTTTTTAACCTGTTCCTTAAAACACTAGTGCTTAGGAAATCTATTGGAGGCAGAAGCAGTCAAGGGTAGCTTAGGGTTAGGGTTAGAGTTAAGGTGAGGTTTAGGGTATGGCTTAGGGTACGCTTTCGGGGAGGGGTTCGGGTAGGGCGTAGGGTATGGGTTAAGTATAGGGTTAGGGCTAGTGTTAGGGTTAGGGCTCGGTTTAGGGTATGGGTTCGGATTAGGGTACGCGTTAGGGTTAGGGTAGGGGTTAGGGTTAGGGTACGCATTAGGGTGCGGGTAGTTATTAAACCTATCACACTCTCTAGAAACCCCTTAGCACGTAAAGCAATATTATTTGGGGGTCCAACCATGGAGAAGAGTTTAGACACGAGGAGAAGATAAGGAACACACCCATTATCAAGAAATCACATTAGGATTCTCTTTTTCACCTGTTCCTTAAAACACTAGTGCTTAGGAAATCTATTGGAGGCAGAAGCAGTCAAGGGTAGCTTAGGTTTAGGGTTAGGGTTAGGGTGAGGGTTAGGGTACGGCTTAGGGTACGGGTTCGGGGAGGGGTTCGGGTAGGGCGTAAGGTATGGGTTAGGGTTAGGGTTAGGGCAAGGGTTAGGGTTAGGGCTCGGTTTAGGGTACGGGTTAGGATTAGGGTACGCGTTAGGGTTAGGGTAGGGGTTAGGGTTAGGGTACGCGTTAGGGTGAGGGTAGTTATTAAATCTATCCCACTCTCTAGATACCCCTTAGCACGTAAAGGAATATTATTTGGGGGTCCAGCCATGGAGAAGAGTTTAGACACGAGGAGAAGATAAGGAACACAGCCATTATCAAGAAATCACATTAGGATTCTCTTTTTAACCTGTTCCTTAAAACACTAGTGCTTAGGAAATCTGTTGGAGGCAGAAGCAGTCAAGGGTAGCTTAGGGTTAGCGTTAGGGTTAGGGTGAGGGTTAGGGTACGGCTTAGGGTACGGGTTCGGGGAGGGGTTCGGGTAGGGCGTAGGGTATGTGTTAGGGTTAGGGTTAGGGTTAGTGTTAGGGTTAGGGCTCGGTTTAGGGTACGGGTTAGGATTAGGGTACGCGTTAGTGTTAGGGTAGTGGTTAGGGTTAGGGTACGCTTTAGGGTGAGGGTAGTTATTAAACCTATCCCACTCTCTAGATACCCCTTAGCACGTAAAGGAATATTATTTGGGGTTCCAGCCATGGAGAAGAGATTAGACACTAGGAGAAGATAAGGAACACACCCATTATCAAGAAATCACAATATGATTCTCTTTTTAAACTGTTCCTTAAAACACTAGTGCTTAGGAAATCTATTGGAGGCAGAAGCAGTCAAGGGTAGCTTAGGGTTAGGGTTAGGGTTAGGGTGAGGGCTAGGGTATGGCTTAGGGTACGGGTTCGGGGAGGGGTTCGGGTAGGGCATAGGGTATGGGTTAGGGTTAGGGTTAGGGTTAGTGTTAGGGTTAGGGCTCGGTTTAGGGTACGGGTTAGGATTAGGGTACGCGTTAGTGTTAGGGTAGGGGTTAGGGTTAGGGTACGCGATAGGGTGAGGTTAGTTATTAAACCTATCCCACTCTCTAGATACCCCTTAGCACGTAAAGGAATATTATTTGGGGGTCCAGCCATGGAGAAGAGTTTAGACACTAGGAGAAGATAAGGAACACACCCATTATCAAGAAATCACATTAGGATTCTCTTTTTAACCTGTTCCTTAAAACACTAGTGCTTAGGAAATCTATTGGAGGCAGAAGCAGTCAAGGGTAGCTTAAGGTTAGGGTGAGGGTTAGGGTACGGCTTAGGGTACGGGTTCGGGGAGGGGTTCGGGTAGGGCGTAGGGTATTGGTTAGGGTTAGGGTTAGGGCTAGTGTTAGGGTTAGGGCTCGGTTTAGGGTACGGGTTAGGATTAGGGTACACGTTAGGGTTAGGGTAGGGGTTAGGGTTAGGGAACGCGTTAGGGTGAGGGTAGTTATTAAACATATCCCACTCTCTAGATACCCCTTAGCACGTAAAGGAATATTATTTGGGGGTCCAGCCATGGAGAAGAGTTTAGACACGAGGAGAAGATAAGGAACACACCCATTATCAAGAAATCACATTAGGATTCTCTTTTTAACCTGTTCCTTAAAACACTAGTGCTTAGGAAATCTATTGGAGGCAGAAGCCGTCAAGGGTAGCTTAGGGTTAGGGTTAGGGTTAGGGTGAGGGTTAGGGTACGGTTTAGGGTACGGGTTCAGGGAGGGGTTCGCGTAGGGCGTAGGGTATGGGTTAGGGTTAGGGTTAGAGTTAGTGTTAGGGTTAGAGTTAGTGTTAGGTTTAGGGCTCGGTTTAGGGTACGGGTTAGGATTAGGGTACGCGTTAGGGTTAGGGTAGGGGTTAGGGTTAGGGTACGCGTTAGGGTGAGGGTAGTTATTAAACCTATCCCACTCTCTAGATACCCCTTAGCACGTAAAGGAATATTATTTGGGGGTCCAGCCATGGAGAAGTGTTTAGACACGAGGAGAAGATAAGGAACACACCCATTATCAAGAAATCACATTAGGATTCTCTTTTTACCTGTTCCTTAAAACACTAGTGCTTAGGAAATCTATTGGAGGAAGAAGCAGTCAAGGGTAGCTTAGGGTTAGGGTTAGGGTGAGGGTTAGGGTACGACTTAGGGTACGGGTTCGGGGAGGGGTTCGGGTACGGCGTAGGGTATGGGTTAGGGTAAGGGTTAGGGTTAGTGTTAGGGTTAGGGCTCGGTTAAGGGTACGGGTTAGGATTAGGGTTGGCGTTAGTGTTAGGGTAGTGGTTAGGGTTAGGGTACGCTTTAGGGTGAGGGTAGTTATTAAAACTATCCCACTCTCTAGATACCCCTTAGCACGTAAAGTAATATTATTTGGGGGTCCAGCCATGGAGAAGAGTTTAGACACGAGGAGAAGATAAGGAACACACCCATTATCAAGAAATCACATTAGGATTCTCTTTTTAACCTGTTCCTTAAAACACTAGTGCTTAGGAAATCTATTGGAGGCAGAAGCCGTCAAGGGTAGCTTAGGGTTAGGGTTAGGGTTAGGGTGAGGGTTAGGGTACGGCTTAGGGTACGGGTTCGGGGAGGGGTTCGGGTAGGGCGTAGGGTATGGGTTAGGGTTAGGGTTAGGGTTAGTGTTAGGGTTAGGGCTCGGTTTAGGGTACGGGTTAGGATTAGGGTACGCGTTAGTGTTAGGGTAGGGGTTAGGGTTAGGGTACGCGATAGGGTGAGGTTAGTTATTAAACCTATCCCACTCTCTAGATACCCCTTAGCACGTAAAGGAATATTATTTGGGGGTCCAGCCATGGAGAAGAGTTTAGACACTAGGAGAAGATAAGGAACACACCCATTATCAAGAAATCACATTAGGATTCTCTTTTTCACCTGTTCCTTAAAACACTAGTGCTTAGGAAATCTATTGGAGGCAGAAGCAGTCAAGGGTAGCTTAGGTTTAGGGTTAGGGTTAGGGTGAGGGTTAGGGTACGGCTTAGGGTACGGGTTCGGGGAGGGGTTCGGGTAGGGCGTAAGGTATGGGTTAGGGTTAGGGTTAGGGCAAGGGTTAGGGTTAGGGCTCGGTTTAGGGTACGGGTTAGGATTAGGGTACGCGTTAGGGTTAGGGTAGGGGTTAGGGTTAGGGTACGCGTTAGGGTGAGGGTAGTTATTAAATCTATCCCACTCTCTAGATACCCCTTAGCACGTAAAGGAATATTATTTGGGGGTCCAGCCATGGAGAAGAGTTTAGACACGAGGAGAAGATAAGGAACACAGCCATTATCAAGAAATCACATTAGGATTCTCTTTTTAACCTGTTCCTTAAAACACTAGTGCTTAGGAAATCTGTTGGAGGCAGAAGCAGTCAAGGGTAGCTTAGGGTTAGCGTTAGGGTTAGGGTGAGGGTTAGGGTACGGCTTAGGGTACGGGTTCGGGGAGGGGTTCGGGTAGGGCGTAGGGTATGTGTTAGGGTTAGGGTTAGGGTTAGTGTTAGGGTTAGGGCTCGGTTTAGGGTACGGGTTAGGATTAGGGTACGCGTTAGTGTTAGGGTAGTGGTTAGGGTTAGGGTACGCTTTAGGGTGAGGGTAGTTATTAAACCTATCCCACTCTCTAGATACCCCTTAGCACGTAAAGGAATATTATTTGGGGTTCCAGCCATGGAGAAGAGATTAGACACTAGGAGAAGATAAGGAACACACCCATTATCAAGAAATCACAATATGATTCTCTTTTTAAAAACTGTTTCCTTAAAACACTAGTGCTTAGGAAATCTATTGGAGGCAGAAGCAGTCAAGGGTAGCTTAGGGTTTAGGGTTAGGGTTAGGGTGAGGGCTAGGGTATGGCTTAGGGTACGGGTTCGGGGAGGGGTTCGGGTAGGGCATAGGGTATGGGGTTAGGGTTAGGGTTAGGGTTAGTGTTAGGGTTAGGGCTCGGTTTAGGGTACGGGTTAGGATTAGGGTACGCGTTAGTGTTAGGGTAGGGGTTAGGGTTAGGGTACGCGATAGGGTGAGGTTAGTTATTAAACCTATCCCACTCTCTAGATACCCCTTAGCACGTAAAGGAATATTATTTGGGGGTCCAGCCATGGAGAAGAGTTTAGACACTAGGAGAAGATAAGGAACACAACCCATTATCAAGAAATCACATTAGGATTCTCTTTTTAACCTGTTCCTTAAAACACTAGTGCTTAGGAAATCTATTGGAGGCAGAAGCAGTCAAGGGTAGCTTAAGGTTAGGGTGAGGGTTAGGGTACGGCTTAGGGTACGGGTTTCGGGAGGGGTTCGGGTAGGGCGTAGGGTATTGGTTAGGGTTAGGGTTAGGGCTAGTGTTAGGGTTAGGGCTCGGTTTAGGGTACGGGTTAGGATTAGGGTACACGTTAGGGTTAGGGTAGGGGTTAGGGTTAGGGAACGCGTTAGGGTGAGGGTAGTTATTAAACATATCCCACTCTCTAGATACCCCTTAGCACGTAAAGGAATATTATTTGGGGGGTCCAGCCATGGAGAAGAGTTTAGACACGAGGAGAAGATAAGGAACACACCCATTATCAAGAAATCACATTAGGATTCTCTTTTTAACCTGTTCCTTAAAAACACTAGTGCTTAGGAAATCTATTGGAGGCAGAAGCCGTCAAGGGTAGCTTAGGGTTAGGGTTAGGGTTAGGGTGAGGGTTAGGGTACGGTTTAGGGTACGGGTTCAGGGAGGGGTTCGCGTAGGGCGTAGGGTATGGGTTAGGGTTAGGGTTAGAGTTAGTGTTAGGGTTAGAGTTAGTGTTAGGTTTAGGGCTCGGTTTAGGGTACGGGTTAGGATTAGGGTACGCGTTAGGGTTAGGGTAGGGGTTAGGGGTTAGGGTACGCGTTAGGGTGAGGGTAGTTATTAAACCTATCCCACTCTCTAGATACCCCTTAGCACGTAAAGGAATATTATTTGGGGGTCCAGCCATGGAGAAGTGTTTAGACACGAGGAGAAGATAAGGAAACACACCCATTATCAAGAAATCACATTAGGATTCTCTTTTTACCTGTTCCTTAAAACACTAGTGCTTAGGAAATCTATTGGAGGAAGAAGCAGTCAAGGGTAGCTTAGGGTTAGGGTTAGGGTGAGGGTTAGGGTACGACTTAGGGTACGGGTTCGGGGAGGGGTTCGGGTACGGCGTAGGGTATGGGTTAGGGTAAGGGTTAGGGTTAGTGTTAGGGTTAGGGCTCGGTTAAGGGTACGGGTTAGGATTAGGGTTGGCGTTAGTGTTAGGGTAGTGGTTAGGGTTAGGGTACGCTTTAGGGTGAGGGTAGTTATTAAAACTATCCCACTCTCTAGATACCCCTTAGCACGTAAAGTAATATTATTTGGGGGTCCAGCCATGGAGAAGAGTTTAGACACGAGGAGAAGATAAGGAACACACCCATTATCAAGAAATCACATTAGGATTCTCTTTTTAACCTGTTCCTTAAAACACTAGTGCTTAGGAAATCTATTGGAGGCAGAAGCCGTCAAGGGTAGCTTAGGGTTAGGGTTAGGGTTAGGGTGAGGGTTAGGGTACGGCTTAGGGTACGGGTTCGGGGAGGGGTTCGGGTAGGGCGTAGGGTATGGGTTAGGGTTAGGGTTAGGGTTAGTGTTAGGGTTAGGGCTCGGTTTAGGGTACGGGTTAGGATTAGGGTACGCGTTAGTGTTAGGGTAGGGGTTAGGGTTAGGGTACGCGATAGGGTGAGGTTAGTTATTAAACCTATCCCACTCTCTAGATACCCCTTAGCACGTAAAGGAATATTATTTGGGGGTCCAGCCATGGAGAAGAGTTTAGACACTAGGAGAAGATAAGGAACACACCCATTATCAAGAAATCACATTAGGATTCTCTTTTTAACCTGTTCCTTAAAACACTAGTGCTTAGGAAATCTATTGGAGGCAGAAGCAGTCAAGGGTAGCTTAAGGTTAGGGTGAGGGTTAGGGTACGGCTTAGGGTACGGGTTCGGGGAGGGGTTTCCGGTAGGGCGTAGGGTATTGGTTAGGGATAGGGTTAGGGCTAGTGTTAGGTTGAGGGCTCGGTTTAGGGTACGGGTTAGGATTAGTGTACGCGTTAGGGTTAGGGTAGGGGTTAGGGTTAGGGAACGCGTTAGGGTGAGGTTAGTTATTAAACCTATCCCACTCTCTAGATACCCCTTAGCACGTAAAGGAATATTATTTGGGGGTCCAGCCATGGAGAAGAGTTTAGATACGAGGAGAAGATAAGGAACACACCCATTATCAAGAAATCACATTAGGATTCTCTTTTTAACCTGTTCCTTAAAACACTAGTGCTTAGGAAATCTATTGGAGGCAGAAGCAGTCAAGGGTAGCTTAGGGTTAGGGTTAGGGTTAGGGTGAGGGTTAGGGTACGGCTTAGGGTACGGTTTCGGGGAGGGGTTCGGGTAGGGCGTAGGGTATGGGTTAGGGTTAGGGTTAGGGCTAGCGTTAGGTTTAGGGCTCGGTTTAGGGTACGGGTTAGGATTAGGGTACGCGTTAGGGTTAGGGTAGGGGTTAGGGTTAGGGTACGCGTTAGGGTGAGGGTAGTTATTAAACCTATCCCACTCTCTAGATACCCCTTAGCACGTAAAGGAATATTATTTGGGGGTCCAGCCATGGAGAAGAATTTAGACACGAGGAGAAGATAAGGAACACACCCATTATCAAGAAATCACATTAGGATTCTCTTTTTAACCTGTTCCTTAAAACACTAGTGCTTAGGAAATCTATTGGAGGCAGAAGCAGTCAAGGGTAGCTTAGGGTTAGGGTTAGGGTTAGGGTGAGGGTTAGGGTACGGCTTAGGATACGGGTTCGGGGAGGGGTTCGGGTAGGGCGTAGGGTATGGGTTAGGGTTAGGGTTAGGGTTAGTGTTAGGGTTAGGGCTCGGTTTAGGGTACGGGTTAGGATTAGGGTAAGCGTTAGGGTTAGGGTAGGGGTTAGGGTTAGTGTACGCGTTAGGGTGAGGGTAGTTATTAAACCTATCCCACTCTCTAGATACCCCTTAGCACGTAAAGGAATATTAATGGGGGTCCAGCCATGGAGAAGAGTTTAGACACTAGGAGAAGATAAGGAACACACCCATTATCACGAAATCACATTAGGATTCTCTTTTTAACCTGTTCCTTAAAACACTAGTGCTTAGGAAATCTATTGGAGGCAGAAGCAGTCAAGGGTAGCTTAGGGTTAGGGTTAGAGTTAAGGTGAGGGTTAGGGTATGGCTTAGGGTACGCTTTCGGGGAGGGGTTCGGGTAGGGCGTAGGGTATGGGTTAATTATAGGGTTAGGGCTAGTGTTAGGGTTAGGGCTCGGTTTAGGGTATGGGTTCGGATTAGGGTACGCGTTAGGGTTAGGGTAGGGTTTAGGGTTAGGGTACGCATTAGGGTGCGGGTAGTTATTAAACCTATCACACTCTCTAGAAACCCCTTAGCACGTAAAGCAATATTATTTGGGGGTCCAACCATGGAGAAGAGTTTAGACACGAGGAGAAGATAAGGAACACACCCATTATCAAGAAATCACATTAGGATTCTCTTTTTCACCTGTTCCTTAAAACACTAGTGCTTAGGAAATCTGTTGGAGGCAGAAGCAGTCAAGGGTAGCTTAGGTTTAGGGTTAGGGTTAGGGTGAGGGTTAGGGTACGGCTTAGGGTACGGGTTCGGGGAGGGGTTCGGGTAGGGCGTAGGGTATGGGTTAGGGTTAGGGTTAGGGCAAGGGTTAGGGTTAGGGCTCGGTTTAGGGTATGGGTTCGGATTAGGGTACGCGTTAGGGTTAGGGTAGGGGTTAGGGTTAGGGTACGCATTAGGGTGCGGGTAGTTATTAAACCTATCACACTCTCTAGAAACCCCTTAGCACGTAAAGCAATATTATTTGGGGGGTCCAACCATGGAGAAGAGTTTAGACACGAGGAGAAGATAAGGAACACACCCATTATCAAGAAATCACATTAGGATTCTCTTTTTCACCTGTTCCTTAAAACACTAGTGCTTAGGAAATCTATTGGAGGCAGAAGCAGTCAAGGGTAGCTTAGGTTTAGGGTTAGGGTTAGGGTGAGGGTTAGGGTACGGCTTAGGGTACGGGTTCGGGGAGGGGTTCGGGTAGGGCGTAGGGTATGGGTTAGGGTTAGGGTTAGGGCAAGGGTTAGGGTTAGGGCTCGGTTTAGGGTACGGGTTAGGATTAGGGTACGCGTTAGGGATAGGGTAGGGGTTAGGGTTAGGGTACGCGTTAGGGTGAGGGTAGTTATTAAATCTATCCCACTCTCTAGATACCCCTTAGCACGTAAAGGAATATTATTTGGGGGTCCAGCCATGGAGAAGAGTTTAGACACGAGGAGAAGATAAGGAACACAGCCATTATCAAGAAATCACATTAGGATTCTCTTTTTAACCTGTTCCTTAAAACACTAGTGCTTAGGAAATCTATTGGAGGCAGAAGCAGTCAAGGGTAGCTTAGGGTTAGGGTTAGGGTTAGGGTGAGGGTTAGGGTACGGCTTAGGGTACGGGTTCGGGGAGGGGTTCGGGTAGGGCGTAGGGTATGTGTTAGGGTTAGGGTTAGGGTTAGTGTTAGGGTTAGGGCTTGGTTTAGGGTACGGGTTAGGATTAGGGTACGTGTTAGTGTTAGGGTAGTGGTTAGGGTTAGGGTACGCTTTAGGGTGAGGGTAGTTATTAAACCTATCCCACTCTCTAGATACCCCTTAGCACGTAAAGGAATATTATTTGGGGTTCCAGCCATGGAGAAGAGATTAGACACTAGGAGAAGATAAGGAACACACCCATTATCAAGAAATCACAATATGATTCTCTTTTTAAACTGTTCCTTAAAACACTAGTGCTTAGGAAATCTATTGGAGGCAGAAGCAGTCAAGGGTAGCTTAGGGTTAGGGTTAGGGTTAGGGTGAGGGCTAGGGCATGGCTTAGGGTACGGGTTCGGGGAGGGGTTCGGGTAGGGCGTAGGGTATGGGATAGGGTTAGGGTTAGGGTTAGTGTTATGGTTAGGGCTCGGTTTAGGATACGGGTTAGGATTAGGGTACGCGATAGGGTTAGGGTAGGGGTTAGGGTTAGGGTACGTGTTAGGGTGAGGGTAGTTATTAAACCTATCCCACTCTCTAGATACCCCTTAGCACGTAAAGGAATATTATTTGGGGGTCCAGCCATGGAGAAGAGTTTAGACACTAGGAGAAGATAAGGAACACACCCATTATCAAGAAATCACAATATGATTCTCTTTTTAAACTGTTCCTTAAAACACTAGTGCTTAGGAAATCTATTGGAGGCAGAAGCAGTCAAGGGTAGCTTAGGGTTAGGGTTAGGGTTAGGGTGAGGGTTAGGGTACGGCTTAGGGTACGGGTTCGGGGAGGGGTTCGGGTAGGGCGTAGGCTATGGGTTAGTGTTAGGGTTAGGGTTAGTGTTAGGGTTAGGGCTTGCTTTAGGGTACGGGTTAGGATTATGGTATGCGTTAGGGTTAGGGTAGGGGTTAGGGTTAGGGTACGTGTTAGGGTGAGGGTAGTTATTAAACCTATCCCACTCTCTAGATACCCCTTAGCACGTAAAGGAATATTATTTGGGGGTCCAGCCATGGAGAAGAGTTTAGACACTAGGAGAGGATAAGGAACACACCCATTATCAAGAAATCACAATATGATTCTCTTTTTAAACTGTTCCTTAAAACACTAGTGCTTAGGAAATCTATTGGAGGCAGAAGCAGTCAAGGGTAGCTTAGGGTTAGGGTTAGGGTTAGGGTGAGGGTTAGGGTACGGCTTAGGGTACGGGTTCGGGGAGGGGTTCGGGTAGGGCGTAGGCTATGGGTTAGTGTTAGGGTTAGGGTTAGTGTTAGGGTTAGGGCTTGCTTTAGGGTACGGGTTAGGATTATGGTATGCGTTAGGGTTAGGGTAGGGGTTAGGGTTAGGGTATGCGATAGGGTGAGGTTAGTTATTAAACCTATCCCACTCTCTAGATACCCCTTAGCACGTAAAGGAATATTATTTGGGGGTCCAGCCATGGAGAAGAGTTTAGACACTAGGAGAAGATAAGGAACACACCCATTATCAAGAAATCACATTAGGATTCTCTTTTTAACCTGTTCCTTAAAACACTAGTGCTTAGGAAATCTATTGGAGGCAGAAGCAGTCAAGGGTAGCTTAGGGTTAGGGTTAGGGTTAAGGTGAGGGTTAGGGTACGGCTTAGGGTACGGTTTCGGGGAGGGGTTCGGGTAGGGCGTAGGGTATGGGTTAGGGTTAGGGTTAGGGCTAGCGTTAGGTTTAGGGCTCGGTTTAGGGTACGGGTTAGGATTAGGGTACGCGTTAGGGTTAGGGTAGGGGTTAGGGTTAGGGTACGCGTTAGGGTGAGGGTAGTTATTAAACCTATCCCACTCTCTAGATACCCCTTAGCACGTAAAGGAATATTATTTGGGGGTCCAGCCATGGAGAAGAATTTAGACACGAGGAGAAGATAAGGAACACACCCATTATCAAGAAATCACATTAGGATTCTCTTTTTAACCTGTTCCTTAAAACACTAGTGCTTAGGAAATCTATTGGAGGCAGAAGCAGTCAAGGGTAGCTTAGGGTTAGGGTTAGGGTTAGGGTGAGGGTTAGGGTACGGCTTAGGATACGGGTTCGGGGAGGGGTTCGGGTAGGGCGTAGGGTATGGGTTAGGGTTAGGGTTAGGGTTAGTGTTAGGGTTAGGGCTCGGTTTAGGGTACGGGTTAGGATTAGGGTAAGCGTTAGGGTTAGGGTAGGGGTTAGGGTTAGTGTACGCGTTAGGGTGAGGGTAGTTATTAAACCTATCCCACTCTCTAGATACCCCTTAGCACGTAAAGGAATATTAATGGGGGTCCAGCCATGGAGAAGAGTTTAGACACTAGGAGAAGATAAGGAACACACCCATTATCACGAAATCACATTAGGATTCTCTTTTTAACCTGTTCCTTAAAACACTAGTGCTTAGGAAATCTATTGGAGGCAGAAGCAGTCAAGGGTAGCTTAGGTTTAGGGTTAGAGTTAAGGTGAGGGTTAGGGTATGGCTTAGGGTACGCTTTCGGGGAGGGGTTCGGGTAGGGCGTAGGGTATGGGTTAATTATAGGGTTAGGGCTAGTGTTAGGGTTAGGGCTCGGTTTAGGGTATGGGTTCGGATTAGGGTACGCGTTAGGGTTAGGGTAGGGGTTAGGGTTAGGGTACGCATTAGGGTGCGGGTAGTTATTAAACCTATCACACTCTCTAGAAACCCCTTAGCACGTAAAGCAATATTATTTGGGGGTCCAACCATGGAGAAGAGTTTAGAAACGAGGAGAAGATAAGGAACACACCCATTATCAAGAAAATCACATAGGATTCTCTTTTTCACCTGTTCCTTAAAACACTAGTGCTTAGGAAATCTGTTGGAGGCAGAAGCAGTCAAGGGTAGCTTAGGTTTAGGGTTAGGGTTAGGGTGAGGGTTAGGGTACGGCTTAGGGTAACGGGTTCGGGGAGGGGTTCGGGTAGGGCGTAGGGTATGGGTTAGGGTTAGGGTTAGGGCAAGGGTTAGGGTTAGGGCTCGGTTTAGGGGTATGGGTTCGGATTAGGGTACGCGTTAGGGTTAGGGTTGGGGTTAGGGTTAGGGTACGCATTAGGGTGCGGGTAGTTATTAAACCTATCACACTCTCTAGAAACCCCTTAGCACGTAAAGCAATATTATTTGGGGGTCCAACCATGGAGAAGAGTTTAGACACGAGGAGAAGATAAGGAACACACCCATTATCAAGAAATCACATTAGGATTCTCTTTTTCACCTGTTCCTTAAAACACTAGTGCTTAGGAAATCTATTGGAGGCAGAAGCAGTCAAGGGTAGCTTAGGTTTAGGGTTAGGGTTAGGGTGAGGGTTAGGGTACGGCTTAGGGTACGGGTTCGGGGAGGGGTTCGGGG
>NW_026646686.1:0-169701 GCF_949987535.1 Balaenoptera acutorostrata
GGCAGTCCAACAGGCCCTGGAAGTCTTCGACATTGCCCTCGTCTGAGCTGCCCTGAGAAAACACTCTGCTTAGAATTTATCGAGGACCTCGTTCCTGAAGTCACTCTCTTCAAGGAGAAATACAGCATCCTAACATGCTGTGTCGCTCACAGGCAAGCAACGTGAGAACTTGCTCGAGGCAAGGACCTGAAAGGCTATGGAGAAGCGGAGGCGTGTAGCAGTTTCCAGGAGGCCGTAGTCGCTGCTCGGCAGCATTTTTCATGCCAGAACGCTATTCAGGACTCCTAGGTGCCTCGCCTGGAAACCCTAGTCCCTGCAAGCACACCGAGTGCCCTCAGGCTTCCCCTGGCCCTTCTAAGCACTATCCAGGCCCGTAGCTTTCCGACTCCCCAGTGTGTAGGCGGAGTTTAGGGCAACCCAGGGCACTCTTCTGGGGACATCTTGATGTAGCCAGCACTCGCACCGGTTCACGAGCACCCGGTTCTAGCGAGTTCCACCATGCTGTGGAAGTCGCACTCATTCCCTAATCTGAGCTGCAGAGTGAAAAACACTAGGCTTCTCCTTCCATTTAGGACCTCCTTACCTGAAGTCACCCTGCCCACAGGAGAAAGGCGGCTTGCGTTCCTATTGCAACGAAAGCACAGTTTTTCCTGTAGCACTGCAGGCTTTTGAAGAGGCACGGGCCCAGAGGCCTAGCCAGGGCGTTCCTTGGTGAGGCCGTTCCCTAGTTGCAGAACACCCTGCCTCGAGAAGTTGATTCAGGGAAGCAAACAGTGTGTACTCGGTGTCTCATTTGACTTGTTAGAAACCACAGAGATGTATGCTGCCTGAGCCCATGGAAATGGGGGCATGATGGTACTAGCCTTGCTTTCCATTTGGAAAGCTCCAGTCTTGCTGCCGTGAAGCTCCCTGAAAGTCTCTGCTGTTTTCAGGCCTCTGGGCCACTCTAACCATGGGTGTGGGAACTCAGTGAGTTTTCTCTGGCTACACACGGAGCTGCTTTGGCCGGGGTCGGGCTCACCTTTGCCATGCACCAAGAGCTAAAGGGAATCTCAATGTGAGTCCTTGCCTCGAGATAAGGCCCTGAGTAGCCCTGCAGAAAGCGAGGCGCTGCAGCTCTTTCCATGAGCTCTTAGTCGTTGGTCTGCTTTACCTAAAGGAAGTTCCCTTTTCAGGACTCCTAGGCCCCTCGGGTGAGCTTCCTTTTTGTTCCAAGCTTTCCGAGTACACTCCCCAGCCCTGTAGGCCTGCTGAGCAACAACGAGGCCCGTTGGTCCCTCGGAGGTCCTCTGTGTCTGCTGAGTCATGGGCAACACACTGCACTCTTTCTTCTGACATCTTGATTCACAGCACTCGCACCGGTTCACGAGCACCCTTCTAGCGAGCTCCAACATGCCGTGGAAGCCGCACTCATTCCCTAGTCTGAGCTGCACAGAGAAAACCACTAGGCTTCTCCTTCCATCTACGAACTCCTAACTGAAGTCACCTCGCCTCCAGGAGAAAGACGGCTTGCGTTCCTATTGCAACGAAAGCACAGTTTCTCCTGTAGCACTGCAGGCTTTTGAAGAGGCACGGGCCCAGAGGCCTAGCTAGGGCGTTCCTTGGTGAGGCCGTTCCCTAGATGCACAACACCCTGCCTCGAGCAGTTGATTCAGGGAAGCAACCAGTGTGTACTCTGTGTCTCTGTTGACTTGTCAGAAACCACAGAGATGTATGCTGCCTGTGCCCATGGAAATGGGGCGTGATGGTACTAGCCTTGCTTTCCAGTTGGAAAGCTCCATTCCTGCTGCCGGGAAGCTCCCTGAAATTCTCTGCTGTTGACAGGCCTCCGGCCACTGTAGGCATGGGTGTGGGAGAGAACATGAGTGTTCTCTGGCTACACAGCGGAGCGTCTTTGCCGGGGTGGGGCTCACCTTGCCATGCTCCAGAGCTAAAGGGAATCTCAACGTGAGTCCTTGCCTCGAGATAAGGCCCTGAGTAGCCCTGCCGAAAGGGAGGCATGCAGCTCTTTCCATGAGCTCTTAGTGAGAGGTTACGTTTTATTTGAAAGCAAGTACCCTTTTCAGGACTCCTAGGCCCCACGGCTGAGCATCATTTTTGGTTCCCAGATCGCTGACTCCCTCCACACCCCTTGTGGGCCTGCTGAGCAGCATGGAGTCCTATACGTCCCTCGGAGGCTCCTCTGTGTCTGCCGAGTCTCGGGCAACACACTGTACGTTACTATCAGAGAGCTACGTTTCCAGAACTCTCGAACAGCATCAGCTAACCCATTTCTAGGCAGTCCAACAGGCCCTGGAAGTCTTCGACATTGCCCTCGTCTGAGCTGCCTGAGAAAACACTCTGCTTAGAATTTATCGAGGACCTCGTTCCTGAAGTCACTCTCTTCAAGGAGAAATACAGCATCCTAACATGCTGTGTCGCTCACAGGCAAGCAACGTGAGAACTTGCTCGAGGCAAGGACCTGAAAGGCTATGGAGAAGCGGAGGCGTGTAGCAGTTTCCAGGAGGCCGTAGTCGCTGCTCGGCAGCATTTTCATGCCAGAACGCTATTCAGGACTCCTAGGTGCCTCGCCTGGAAACCCTAGTCCCTGCAAGCACACCGAGTGCCCTCAGGCTCCCCTGGCCCTTCTAAGCACTATCCAGGGCCCGTAGCTTTCCGACTCCCAGTGTGTAGGCGGAGTTAGGGCAACCCAGGGCACTCTTCTGGGGACATCTTGATGTAGCCAGCACTCGCACCGGTTCACGAGCACCGTTCTAGCGAGTTCCACCATGCTGTGGAAGTCGCACTCATTCCTAATCTGAGCTGCAGAGTGAAAAACACTAGGCTTCTCCTTCCATTTAGGACCTCCTACCTGAAGTCACCCTGCCCACAGGAGAAAGGCGGCTTGCGTTCCTATTGCAACGAAAGCACAGTTTTTCCTGTAGCACTGCAGGCTTTTGAAGAGGCACGGGCCCAGAGGCCTAGCCAGGGCGTTCCTTGGAGAGGCCGTTCCCTAGTTGCAGAACACCCTGCCTCGAGAAGTTGATTCAGGGAAGCAAACAGTGTGTACTCGGTGTCTCATTTGACTTGTTAGAAACCACAGAGATGTATGCTGCCTGAGCCCATGGAAATGGGGGCATGATGTGTACTAGCCTTGCTTTCCATTTGGAAAGCTCCAGTCTTGCTGCCGTGAAGCTCCCTGAAAGTCTCTGCTGTTTTCAGGCCTCTGGCCACTCTAACCATGGGTGTGGGAACTCAGTGAGTTTTCTCTGGCTACACACGGAGCTGCTTTGGCGCGGGTCGGGCTCACCTTGCCATGCACCAAGAGCTAAAGGGAATCTCAATGTGAGTCCTTGCCTCGAGATAAGGCCCTGAGTAGCCCTGCAGAAAGCGAGGCGTGCAGCTCTTTCCATGAGCTCTTAGTCGTTGGTCTGCTTTACCTTAAAGGAAGTTCCCTTTTCAGGACTCCTAGGCCCCTCGGGTGAGCTTCCTTTTTGTTCCAAGCTTTCCGAGTACCTCCCCAGCCCTGTAGGCCTGCTGAGCAACAACGAGGCCCGTTGGTCCCTCGGAGGTCCTCTGTGTCTGCTGAGTCATGGCAACACACTGCACTCTTTCTTCTGACATCTTGATTCACAGCACTCGCAACCGCGTTCACAGAGCACCCTTCTAGCGAGCTCCAACATGCCGTGGAAGCCGCACTCATTCCCTAGTCTGAGCTGCACAGAGAAAACCACTAGGCTTCTCCTTCCATCTACGAACTCCTAACTGAAGTCACCCGCCTCCAGGAGAAAGACGGCTTGCGTTCCTATTGCAACGAAAGCACAGTTTCTCCTGTAGCACTGCAGGCTTTTGAAGAGGCACGGGCCCCAGAGGCCTAGCTAGGGCGTTCCTTGGTGAGGCCGTTCCCTAGATGCACAACACCCTGCCTCGAGCAGTTGATTCAGGGAAGCAACCAGTGTGTACTCTGTGTCTCTGTTGACTTGTCAGAAACCACAGAGATGTATGCTGCCTGTGCCCATGGAAATGGGGCGTGATGGTACTAGCCTTGCTTTCCAGTTGGAAAGCTCCATTCCTGCTGCCGGGAAGCTCCCTGAAATTCTCTGCTGTTGACAGGCCTCCGGCCACTGTAGGCATGGGTGTGGGAAGAACATGAGTGTTCTCTGGCTACACACGGAGCGTCTTTGCCGGGGTGGGGCTCACCTTGCCATGCTCCAGAGCTAAAGGGAATCTCAACGTGAGTCCTTGCCTCGAGATAAGGCCCTGAGTAGCCCTGCCGAAAGGGAGGCATGCAGCTCTTTCCATGAGCTCTTAGTGGAGGTTACGTTTTATTTGAAAGCAAGTACCCTTTTCAGGACTCCTAGGCCCCACGGCTGAGCATCATTTTGGTTCCCAGATCGCTGACTCCCTCCACACCCCTTGTGGGCCTGCTGAGCAGCATGGAGTCCTATACGTCCCTCGGAGGCCCTCTGTGTCTGCCGAGTCTCGGGCAACACACTGTACGTTACTTCAGAGAGCTACATTTCCAGAACTCTCGAACAGCATCAGAACCCATTTCTAGGCAGTCCAACAGGCCCTGGAAGTCTTCGACATTGCCCTCGTCTGAGCTGCCCTGAGAAAACACTCTGCTTAGAATTTATCGAGGACCTCGTTCCTGAAGTCACTCTCTTCAAGGAGAAATACAGCATCCTAACATGCTGTGTCGCTCACAGGCAAGCAACGTGAGAACTTGCTCGAGGCAAGGACCTGAAAGGCTATGGAGAAGCGGAGGCGTGTAGCAGTTTCCAGGAGGCCGTAGTCGCTGCTCGGCAGCATTTTCATGCCAGAACGCTATTCAGGACTCCTAGGTGCCTCGCCTGGAAACCCTAGTCCCTGCAAGCACACCGAGTGCCCTCAGGCTCCCCTGGCCCTTCTAAGCACTATCCAGGCCCGTAGCTTTCCGACTCCCAGTGTGTAGGCGGAGTTTAGGGCAACCCAGGGCACTCTTCTGGGGACATCTTGATGTAGCCAGCACTCGCACCGGTTCACGAGCACCGTTCTAGCGAGTTCCACCATGCTGTGGAAGTCGCACTCATTCCCTAATCTGAGCTGCAGAGTGAAAAACACTAGGCTTCTCCTTCCATTTAGGACCTCCTACCTGAAGTCACCCTGCCCACAGGAGAAAGGCGGCTTGCGTTCCTATTGCAACGAAAGCACAGTTTTTCCTGTAGCACTGCAGGCTTTTGAAGAGGCACGGGCCCAGAGGCCTAGCCAGGGCGTTCCTTGGTGAGGCCGTTCCCTAGTTGCAGAACACCCTGCCTCGAGAAGTTGATTCAGGGAAGCAAACAGTGTGTACTCGGTGTCTCATTTGACTTGTTAGAAACCACAGAGATGTATGCTGCCTGAGCCCATGGAAATGGGGGCATGATGGTACTAGCCTTGCTTTCCATTTGGAAAGCTCCAGTCTTGCTGCCGTGAAGCTCCCTGAAAGTCTCTGCTGTTTTCAGGCCTCTGGCCACTCTAACCATGGGTGTGGGAACTCAGTGAGTTTTCTCTGGCTACACACGGAGCTGCTTTGGCCGGGGTCGGGCTCACCTTGCCATGCACCAAGAGCTAAAGGGAATCTCAATGTGAGTCCTTGCCTCGAGATAAGGCCCTGAGTAGCCCTGCAGAAAGCGAGGCGTGCAGCTCTTTCCATGAGCTCTTAGTCGTTGGTCTGCTTTACCTTAAAGGAAGTTCCCTTTTCAGGACTCCTAGGCCCCTCGGGTGAGCTTCCTTTTTGTTCCAAGCTTTCCGAGTACCTCCCCAGCCCTGTAGGCCTGCTGAGCAACAACGAGGCCCGTTGGTCCCTCGGAGGTCCTCTGTGTCTGCTGAGTCATGGGCAACACACTGCACTCTTTCTTCTGACATCTTGATTCACAGCACTCGCACCGGTTCACGAGCACCCTTCTAGCGAGCTCCAACATGCCGTGGAAGCCGCACTCATTCCCTAGTCTGAGCTGCACAGAGAAAACCACTAGGCTTCTCCTTCCATCTACGAACTCCTAACTGAAGTCACCCCGCCTCCAGGAGAAAGACGGCTTGCGTTCCTATTGCAACGAAAGCACAGTTTCTCCTGTAGCACTGCAGGCTTTTGAAGAGGCACGGGCCCAGAGGCCTAGCTAGGGCGTTCCTTGGTGAGGCCGTTCCCTAGATGCACAACACCCTGCCTCGAGCAGTTGATTCAGGGAAGCAACCAGTGTGTACTCTGTGTCTCTGTTGACTTGTCAGAAACCACAGAGATGTATGCTGCCTGTGCCCATGGAAATGGGGCGTGATGGTACTAGCCTTGCTTTCCAGTTGGAAAGCTCCATTCCTGCTGCCGGGAAGCTCCCTGAAATTCTCTGCTGTTGACAGGCCTCCGGCCACTGTAGGCATGGGTGTGGGAAGAACATGAGTGTTCTCTGGCTACACACGGAGCGTCTTTGCCGGGGTGGGGCTCACCTTGCCATGCTCCAGAGCTAAAGGGAATCTCAACGTGAGTCCTTGCCTCGAGATAAGGCCCTGAGTAGCCCTGCCGAAAGGGAGGCATGCAGCTCTTTCCATGAGCTCTTAGTGGAGGTTACGTTTTATTTGAAAGCAAGTACCCTTTTCAGGACTCCTAGGCCCCACGGCTGAGCATCATTTTGGTTCCCAGATCGCTGACTCCCTCCACACCCCTTGTGGGCCTGCTGAGCAGCATGGAGTCCTATACGTCCCTCGGAGGCCCTCTGTGTCTGCCGAGTCTCGGGCAACACACTGTACGTTACTTCAGAGAGCTACGTTTCCAGAACTCTCGAACAGCATCAGAACCCATTTCTAGGCAGTCCAACAGGCCCTGGAAGTCTTCGACATTGCCCTCGTCTGAGCTGCCCTGAGAAAACACTCTGCTTAGAATTTATCGAGGACCTCGTTCCTGAAGTCACTCTCTTCAAGGAGAAATACAGCATCCTAACATGCTGTGTCGCTCACAGGCAAGCAACGTGAGAACTTGCTCGAGGCAAGGACCTGAAAGGCTATGGAGAAGCGGAGGCGTGTAGCAGTTTCCAGGAGGCCGTAGTCGCTGCTCGGCAGCATTTTCATGCCAGAACGCTATTCAGGACTCCTAGGTGCCTCGCCTGGAAACCCTAGTCCCTGCAAGCACACCGAGTGCCCTCAGGCTCCCCTGGCCCTTCTAAGCACTATCCAGGCCCGTAGCTTTCCGACTCCCAGTGTGTAGGCGGAGTTTAGGGCAACCCAGGGCACTCTTCTGGGGACATCTTGATGTAGCCAGCACTCGCACCGGTTCACGAGCACCGTTCTAGCGAGTTCCACCATGCTGTGGAAGTCGCACTCATTCCCTAATCTGAGCTGCAGAGTGAAAAACACTAGGCTTCTCCTTCCATTTAGGACCTCCTACCTGAAGTCACCCTGCCCACAGGAGAAAGGCGGCTTGCGTTCCTATTGCAACGAAAGCACAGTTTTTCCTGTAGCACTGCAGGCTTTTGAAGAGGCACGGGCCCAGAGGCCTAGCCAGGGCGTTCCTTGGTGAGGCCGTTCCCTAGTTGCAGAACACCCTGCCTCGAGAAGTTGATTCAGGGAAGCAAACAGTGTGTACTCGGTGTCTCATTTGACTTGTTAGAAACCACAGAGATGTATGCTGCCTGAGCCCATGGAAATGGGGGCATGATGGTACTAGCCTTGCTTTCCATTTGGAAAGCTCCAGTCTTGCTGCCGTGAAGCTCCCTGAAAGTCTCTGCTGTTTTCAGGCCTCTGGCCACTCTAACCATGGGTGTGGGAACTCAGTGAGTTTTCTCTGGCTACACACGGAGCTGCTTTGGCCGGGGTCGGGCTCACCTTGCCATGCACCAAGAGCTAAAGGGAATCTCAATGTGAGTCCTTGCCTCGAGATAAGGCCCTGAGTAGCCCTGCAGAAAGCGAGGCGTGCAGCTCTTTCCATGAGCTCTTAGTCGTTGGTCTGCTTTACCTTAAAGGAAGTTCCCTTTTCAGGACTCCTAGGCCCCTCGGGTGAGCTTCCTTTTTGTTCCAAGCTTTCCGAGTACCTCCCCAGCCCTGTAGGCCTGCTGAGCAACAACGAGGCCCGTTGGTCCCTCGGAGGTCCTCTGTGTCTGCTGAGTCATGGGCAACACACTGCACTCTTTCTTCTGACATCTTGATTCACAGCACTCGCACCGGTTCACGAGCACCCTTCTAGCGAGCTCCAACATGCCGTGGAAGCCGCACTCATTCCCTAGTCTGAGCTGCACAGAGAAAACCACTAGGCTTCTCCTTCCATCTACGAACTCCTAACTGAAGTCACCCCGCCTCCAGGAGAAAGACGGCTTGCGTTCCTATTGCAACGAAAGCACAGTTTCTCCTGTAGCACTGCAGGCTTTTGAAGAGGCACGGGCCCAGAGGCCTAGCTAGGGCGTTCCTTGGTGAGGCCGTTCCCTAGATGCACAACACCCTGCCTCGAGCAGTTGATTCAGGGAAGCAACCAGTGTGTACTCTGTGTCTCTGTTGACTTGTCAGAAACCACAGAGATGTATGCTGCCTGTGCCCATGGAAATGGGGCGTGATGGTACTAGCCTTGCTTTCCAGTTGGAAAGCTCCATTCCTGCTGCCGGGAAGCTCCCTGAAATTCTCTGCTGTTGACAGGCCTCCGGCCACTGTAGGCATGGGTGTGGGAAGAACATGAGTGTTCTCTGGCTACACACGGAGCGTCTTTGCCGGGGTGGGGCTCACCTTGCCATGCTCCAGAGCTAAAGGGAATCTCAACGTGAGTCCTTGCCTCGAGATAAGGCCCTGAGTAGCCCTGCCGAAAGGGAGGCATGCAGCTCTTTCCATGAGCTCTTAGTGGAGGTTACGTTTTATTTGAAAGCAAGTACCCTTTTCAGGACTCCTAGGCCCCACGGCTGAGCATCATTTTGGTTCCCAGATCGCTGACTCCCTCCACACCCCTTGTGGGCCTGCTGAGCAGCATGGAGTCCTATACGTCCCTCGGAGGCCCTCTGTGTCTGCCGAGTCTCGGGCAACACACTGTACGTTACTTCAGAGAGCTACATTTCCAGAACTCTCGAACAGCATCAGAACCCATTTCTAGGCAGTCCAACAGGCCCTGGAAGTCTTCGACATTGCCCTCGTCTGAGCTGCCCTGAGAAAACACTCTGCTTAGAATTTATCGAGGACCTCGTTCCTGAAGTCACTCTCTTCAAGGAGAAATACAGCATCCTAACATGCTGTGTCGCTCACAGGCAAGCAACGTGAGAACTTGCTCGAGGCAAGGACCTGAAAGGCTATGGAGAAGCGGAGGCGTGTAGCAGTTTCCAGGAGGCCGTAGTCGCTGCTCGGCAGCATTTTCATGCCAGAACGCTATTCAGGACTCCTAGGTGCCTCGCCTGGAAACCCTAGTCCCTGCAAGCACACCGAGTGCCCTCAGGCTCCCCTGGCCCTTCTAAGCACTATCCAGGCCCGTAGCTTTCCGACTCCCAGTGTGTAGGCGGAGTTTAGGGCAACCCAGGGCACTCTTCTGGGGACATCTTGATGTAGCCAGCACTCGCACCGGTTCACGAGCACCGTTCTAGCGAGTTCCACCATGCTGTGGAAGTCGCACTCATTCCCTAATCTGAGCTGCAGAGTGAAAAACACTAGGCTTCTCCTTCCATTTAGGACCTCCTACCTGAAGTCACCCTGCCCACAGGAGAAAGGCGGCTTGCGTTCCTATTGCAACGAAAGCACAGTTTTTCCTGTAGCACTGCAGGCTTTTGAAGAGGCACGGGCCCAGAGGCCTAGCCAGGGCGTTCCTTGGTGAGGCCGTTCCCTAGTTGCAGAACACCCTGCCTCGAGAAGTTGATTCAGGGAAGCAAACAGTGTGTACTCGGTGTCTCATTTGACTTGTTAGAAACCACAGAGATGTATGCTGCCTGAGCCCATGGAAATGGGGGCATGATGGTACTAGCCTTGCTTTCCATTTGGAAAGCTCCAGTCTTGCTGCCGTGAAGCTCCCTGAAAGTCTCTGCTGTTTTCAGGCCTCTGGCCACTCTAACCATGGGTGTGGGAACTCAGTGAGTTTTCTCTGGCTACACACGGAGCTGCTTTGGCCGGGGTCGGGCTCACCTTGCCATGCACCAAGAGCTAAAGGGAATCTCAATGTGAGTCCTTGCCTCGAGATAAGGCCCTGAGTAGCCCTGCAGAAAGCGAGGCGTGCAGCTCTTTCCATGAGCTCTTAGTCGTTGGTCTGCTTTACCTTAAAGGAAGTTCCCTTTTCAGGACTCCTAGGCCCCTCGGGTGAGCTTCCTTTTTGTTCCAAGCTTTCCGAGTACCTCCCCAGCCCTGTAGGCCTGCTGAGCAACAACGAGGCCCGTTGGTCCCTCGGAGGTCCTCTGTGTCTGCTGAGTCATGGGCAACACACTGCACTCTTTCTTCTGACATCTTGATTCACAGCACTCGCACCGGTTCACGAGCACCCTTCTAGCGAGCTCCAACATGCCGTGGAAGCCGCACTCATTCCCTAGTCTGAGCTGCACAGAGAAAACCACTAGGCTTCTCCTTCCATCTACGAACTCCTAACTGAAGTCACCCCGCCTCCAGGAGAAAGACGGCTTGCGTTCCTATTGCAACGAAAGCACAGTTTCTCCTGTAGCACTGCAGGCTTTTGAAGAGGCACGGGCCCAGAGGCCTAGCTAGGGCGTTCCTTGGTGAGGCCGTTCCCTAGATGCACAACACCCTGCCTCGAGCAGTTGATTCAGGGAAGCAACCAGTGTGTACTCTGTGTCTCTGTTGACTTGTCAGAAACCACAGAGATGTATGCTGCCTGTGCCCATGGAAATGGGGCGTGATGGTACTAGCCTTGCTTTCCAGTTGGAAAGCTCCATTCCTGCTGCCGGGAAGCTCCCTGAAATTCTCTGCTGTTGACAGGCCTCCGGCCACTGTAGGCATGGGTGTGGGAAGAACATGAGTGTTCTCTGGCTACACACGGAGCGTCTTTGCCGGGGTGGGGCTCACCTTGCCATGCTCCAGAGCTAAAGGGAATCTCAACGTGAGTCCTTGCCTCGAGATAAGGCCCTGAGTAGCCCTGCCGAAAGGGAGGCATGCAGCTCTTTCCATGAGCTCTTAGTGGAGGTTACGTTTTATTTGAAAGCAAGTACCCTTTTCAGGACTCCTAGGCCCCACGGCTGAGCATCATTTTGGTTCCCAGATCGCTGACTCCCTCCACACCCCTTGTGGGCCTGCTGAGCAGCATGGAGTCCTATACGTCCCTCGGAGGCCCTCTGTGTCTGCCGAGTCTCGGGCAACACACTGTACGTTACTTCAGAGAGCTACATTTCCAGAACTCTCGAACAGCATCAGAACCCATTTCTAGGCAGTCCAACAGGCCCTGGAAGTCTTCGACATTGCCCTCGTCTGAGCTGCCCTGAGAAAACACTCTGCTTAGAATTTATCGAGGACCTCGTTCCTGAAGTCACTCTCTTCAAGGAGAAATACAGCATCCTAACATGCTGTGTCGCTCACAGGCAAGCAACGTGAGAACTTGCTCGAGGCAAGGACCTGAAAGGCTATGGAGAAGCGGAGGCGTGTAGCAGTTTCCAGGAGGCCGTAGTCGCTGCTCGGCAGCATTTTCATGCCAGAACGCTATTCAGGACTCCTAGGTGCCTCGCCTGGAAACCCTAGTCCCTGCAAGCACACCGAGTGCCCTCAGGCTCCCCTGGCCCTTCTAAGCACTATCCAGGCCCGTAGCTTTCCGACTCCCAGTGTGTAGGCGGAGTTTAGGGCAACCCAGGGCACTCTTCTGGGGACATCTTGATGTAGCCAGCACTCGCACCGGTTCACGAGCACCGTTCTAGCGAGTTCCACCATGCTGTGGAAGTCGCACTCATTCCCTAATCTGAGCTGCAGAGTGAAAAACACTAGGCTTCTCCTTCCATTTAGGACCTCCTACCTGAAGTCACCCTGCCCACAGGAGAAAGGCGGCTTGCGTTCCTATTGCAACGAAAGCACAGTTTTTCCTGTAGCACTGCAGGCTTTTGAAGAGGCACGGGCCCAGAGGCCTAGCCAGGGCGTTCCTTGGTGAGGCCGTTCCCTAGTTGCAGAACACCCTGCCTCGAGAAGTTGATTCAGGGAAGCAAACAGTGTGTACTCGGTGTCTCATTTGACTTGTTAGAAACCACAGAGATGTATGCTGCCTGAGCCCATGGAAATGGGGGCATGATGGTACTAGCCTTGCTTTCCATTTGGAAAGCTCCAGTCTTGCTGCCGTGAAGCTCCCTGAAAGTCTCTGCTGTTTTCAGGCCTCTGGCCACTCTAACCATGGGTGTGGGAACTCAGTGAGTTTTCTCTGGCTACACACGGAGCTGCTTTGGCCGGGGTCGGGCTCACCTTGCCATGCACCAAGAGCTAAAGGGAATCTCAATGTGAGTCCTTGCCTCGAGATAAGGCCCTGAGTAGCCCTGCAGAAAGCGAGGCGTGCAGCTCTTTCCATGAGCTCTTAGTCGTTGGTCTGCTTTACCTTAAAGGAAGTTCCCTTTTCAGGACTCCTAGGCCCCTCGGGTGAGCTTCCTTTTTGTTCCAAGCTTTCCGAGTACCTCCCCAGCCCTGTAGGCCTGCTGAGCAACAACGAGGCCCGTTGGTCCCTCGGAGGTCCTCTGTGTCTGCTGAGTCATGGGCAACACACTGCACTCTTTCTTCTGACATCTTGATTCACAGCACTCGCACCGGTTCACGAGCACCCTTCTAGCGAGCTCCAACATGCCGTGGAAGCCGCACTCATTCCCTAGTCTGAGCTGCACAGAGAAAACCACTAGGCTTCTCCTTCCATCTACGAACTCCTAACTGAAGTCACCCCGCCTCCAGGAGAAAGACGGCTTGCGTTCCTATTGCAACGAAAGCACAGTTTCTCCTGTAGCACTGCAGGCTTTTGAAGAGGCACGGGCCCAGAGGCCTAGCTAGGGCGTTCCTTGGTGAGGCCGTTCCCTAGATGCACAACACCCTGCCTCGAGCAGTTGATTCAGGGAAGCAACCAGTGTGTACTCTGTGTCTCTGTTGACTTGTCAGAAACCACAGAGATGTATGCTGCCTGTGCCCATGGAAATGGGGCGTGATGGTACTAGCCTTGCTTTCCAGTTGGAAAGCTCCATTCCTGCTGCCGGGAAGCTCCCTGAAATTCTCTGCTGTTGACAGGCCTCCGGCCACTGTAGGCATGGGTGTGGGAAGAACATGAGTGTTCTCTGGCTACACACGGAGCGTCTTTGCCGGGGTGGGGCTCACCTTGCCATGCTCCAGAGCTAAAGGGAATCTCAACGTGAGTCCTTGCCTCGAGATAAGGCCCTGAGTAGCCCTGCCGAAAGGGAGGCATGCAGCTCTTTCCATGAGCTCTTAGTGGAGGTTACGTTTTATTTGAAAGCAAGTACCCTTTTCAGGACTCCTAGGCCCCACGGCTGAGCATCATTTTGGTTCCCAGATCGCTGACTCCCTCCACACCCCTTGTGGGCCTGCTGAGCAGCATGGAGTCCTATACGTCCCTCGGAGGCCCTCTGTGTCTGCCGAGTCTCGGGCAACACACTGTACGTTACTTCAGAGAGCTACATTTCCAGAACTCTCGAACAGCATCAGAACCCATTTCTAGGCAGTCCAACAGGCCCTGGAAGTCTTCGACATTGCCCTCGTCTGAGCTGCCCTGAGAAAACACTCTGCTTAGAATTTATCGAGGACCTCGTTCCTGAAGTCACTCTCTTCAAGGAGAAATACAGCATCCTAACATGCTGTGTCGCTCACAGGCAAGCAACGTGAGAACTTGCTCGAGGCAAGGACCTGAAAGGCTATGGAGAAGCGGAGGCGTGTAGCAGTTTCCAGGAGGCCGTAGTCGCTGCTCGGACAGCATTTTCATGCCAGAACGCTATTCAGGACTCCTAGGTGCCTCGCCTGGAAACCCTAGTCCCTGCAAGCACACCGAGTGCCCTCAGGCTCCCCTGGCCCTTCTAAGCACTATCCAGGCCCGTAGCTTTCCGACTCCCAGTGTGTAGGCGGAGTTTAGGGCAACCCAGGGCACTCTTCTGGGGACATCTTGATGTAGCCAGCACTCGCACCGGTTCACGAGCACCGTTCTAGCGAGTTCCACCATGCTGTGGAAGTCGCACTCATTCCCTAATCTGAGCTGCAGAGTGAAAAACACTAGGCTTCTCCTTCCATTTAGGACCTCCTACCTGAAGTCACCCTGCCCACACGAGAGAAAGGCGGCTTGCGTTCCTATTGCAACGAAAGCACAGTTTTTCCTGTAGCACTGCAGGCTTTTGAAGAGGCACGGGCCCAGAGGCCTAGCCAGGGCGTTCCTTGGTGAGGCCGTTCCCTAGTTGCAGAACACCCTGCCTCGAGAAGTTGATTCAGGGAAGCAAACAGTGTGTACTCGGTGTCTCATTTGACTTGTTAGAAACCACAGAGATGTATGCTGCCTGAGCCCATGGAAATGGGGGCATGATGGTACTAGCCTTGCTTTCCATTTGGAAAGCTCCAGTCTTGCTGCCGTGAAGCTCCCTGAAAGTCTCTGCTGTTTTCAGGCCTCTGGCCACTCTAACCATGGGTGTGGGAACTCAGTGAGTTTTCTCTGGCTACACACGGAGCTGCTTTGGCCGGGGTCGGGCTCACCTTGCCATGCACCAAGAGCTAAAGGGAATCTCAATGTGAGTCCTTTGCCTCGAGATAAGGCCCTGAGTAGCCCTGCAGAAAGCGAGGCGTGCAGCTCTTTCCATGAGCTCTTAGTCGTTGGTCTGCTTTACCTTAAAGGAAGTTCCCTTTTCAGGACTCCTAGGCCCCTCGGGTGAGCTTCCTTTTTGTTCCAAGCTTTCCGAGTACCTCCCCAGCCCTGTAGGCCTGCTGAGCAACAACGAGGCCCGTTGGTCCCTCGGAGGTCCTCTGTGTCTGCTGAGTCATGGGCAACACACAGCACTCTTTCTTCTGACATCTTGATTCACAGCACTCGCACCGGTTCACGAGAGCACCCTTCTAGCGAGCTCCAACATGCCGTGGAAGCCGCACTCATTCCCTAGTCTGAGCTGCACAGAGAAAACCACTAGGCTTCTCCTTCCATCTACGAACTCCTAACTGAAGTCACCCCGCCTCCAGGAGAAAGACGGCTTGCGTTCCTATTGCAACGAAAGCACAGTTTCTCCTGTAGCACTGCAGGCTTTTGAAGAGGCACGGGCCCAGAGGCCTAGCTAGGGCGTTCCTTGGTGAGGCCGTTCCCTAGATGCACAACACCCTGCCTCGAGCAGTTGATTCAGGGAAGCAACCAGTGTGTACTCTGTGTCTCTGTTGACTTGTCAGAAACCACAGAGATGTATGCTGCCTGTGCCCATGGAAATGGGGCGTGATGGTACTAGCCTTGCTTTCCAGTTGGAAAGCTCCATTCCTGCTTGCCGGGAAGCTCCCTGAAATTCTCTCTGCTGTTGACAGGCCTCCGGCCACTGTAGGCATGGGGTGTGGGAAGAACATGAGTGTTCTCTGGCTACACACGGAGCGTCTTTGCCGGGGTGGGGCTCACCTTGCCATGCTCCAGAGCTAAAGGGAATCTCAACGTGAGTCCTTGCCTCGAGATAAGGCCCTGAGTAGCCCTGCCGAAAGGGAGGCATGCAGCTCTTTCCATGAGCTCTTAGTGGAGGTTACGTTTTATTTGAAAGCAAGTACCCTTTTCAGGACTCCTAGGCCCCACGGCTGAGCATCATTTTGGTTCCCAGATCGCTGACTCCCTCCACACCCCTTGTGGGCCTGCTGAGCAGCATGGAGTCCTATACGTCCCTCGGAGGCCCTCTGTGTCTGCCGAGTCTCGGGCAACACACTGTACGTTACTTCAGAGAGCTACATTTCCAGAACTCTCGAACAGCATCAGAACCCATTTCTAGGCAGTCCAACAGGCCCTGGAAGTCTTCGACATTGCCCTCGTCTGAGCTGCCCTGAGAAAACACTCTGCTTAGAATTTATCGAGGACCTCGTTCCTGAAGTCACTCTCTTCAAGGAGAAATACAGCATCCTAACATGCTGTGTCGCTCACAGGCAAGCAACGTGAGAACTTGCTCGAGGCAAGGACCTGAAAGGCTATGGAGAAGCGGAGGCGTGTAGCAGTTTCCAGGAGGCCGTAGTCGCTGCTCGGCAGCATTTTCATGCCAGAACGCTATTCAGGACTCCTAGGTGCCTCGCCTGGAAACCCTAGTCCCTGCAAGCACACCGAGTGCCCTCAGGCTCCCCTGGCCCTTCTAAGCACTATCCAGGCCCCGTAGCTTTCCGACTCCCAGTGTGTAGGCGGAGTTTAGGGCAACCCAGGGCACTCTTCTGGGGACATCTTGATGTAGCCAGCACTCGCACCGGTTCACGAGCACCGTTCTAAGCGAGTTCCACCATGCTGTGGTTCCCTAATCTGAGCTGCAGAGTGAAAAACACTAGGCTTCTCCTTCCATTTAGGACCTCCTACCTGAAGTCACCCTGCCCACAGGAGAAAGGCGGCTTGCGTTCCTATTGCAACGAAAGCACAGTTTTTCCTGTAGCACTGCAGGCTTTTGAAGAGGCACGGGCCCAGAGGCCTAGCCAGGGCGTTCCTTGGTGAGGCCGTTCCCTAGTTGCAGAACACCCTGCCTCGAGAAGTTGATTCAGGGAAGCAAACAGTGTGTACTCGGTGTCTCATTTGACTTGTTAGAAACCACAGAGATGTATGCTGCCTGAGCCCATGGAAATGGGGGCATGATGGTACTAGCCTTGCTTTCCATTTGGAAAGCTCCAGTCTTGCTGCCGTGAAGCTCCCTGAAAGTCTCTGCTGTTTTCAGGCCTCTGGCCACTCTAACCATGGGTGTGGGAACTCAGTGAGTTTTCTCTGGCTACACACGGAGCTGCTTTGGCCGGGGTCGGGCTCACCTTGCCATGCACCAAGAGCTAAAGGGAATCTCAATGTGAGTCCTTGCCTCGAGATAAGGCCCTGAGTAGCCCTGCAGAAAGCGAGGCGTGCAGCTCTTTCCATGAGCTCTTAGTCGTTGGTCTGCTTTACCTTAAAGGAAGTTCCCTTTTCAGGACTCCTAGGCCCCTCGGGTGAGCTTCCTTTTTGTTCCAAGCTTTCCGAGTACCTCCCCAGCCCTGTAGGCCTGCTGAGCAACAACGAGGCCCGTTGGTCCCTCGGAGGTCCTCTGTGTCTGCTGAGTCATGGGCAACACACTGCACTCTTTCTTCTGACATCTTGATTCACAGCACTCGCACCGGTTCACGAGCACCCTTCTAGCGAGCTCCAACATGCCGTGGAAGCCGCACTCATTCCCTAGTCTGAGCTGCACAGAGAAAACCACTAGGCTTCTCCTTCCATCTACGAACTCCTAACTGAAGTCACCCCGCCTCCAGGAGAAAGACGGCTTGCGTTCCTATTGCAACGAAAGCACAGTTTCTCCTGTAGCACTGCAGGCTTTTGAAGAGGCACGGGCCCAGAGGCCTAGCTAGGGCGTTCCTCGGTGAGGCCGTTCCCTAGATGCACAACACCCTGCCTCGAGCAGTTGATTCAGGGAAGCAACCAGTGTGTACTCTGTGTCTCTGTTGACTTGTCAGAAACCACAGAGATGTATGCTGCCTGTGCCCATGGAAATGGGGCGTGATGGTACTAGCCTTGCTTTCCAGTTGGAAAGCTCCATTCCTGCTGCCGGGAAGCTCCCTGAAATTCTCTGCTGTTGACAGGCCTCCGGCCACTGTAGGCATGGGTGTGGGAAGAACATGAGTGTTCTCTGGCTACACACGGAGCGTCTTTGCCGGGGTGGGGCTCACCTTGCCATGCTCCAGAGCTAAAGGGAATCTCAACGTGAGTCCTTGCCTCGAGATAAGGCCCTGAGTAGCCCTGCCGAAAGGGAGGCATGCAGCTCTTTCCATGAGCTCTTAGTGGAGGTTACGTTTTATTTGAAAGCAAGTACCCTTTTCAGGACTCCTAGGCCCCACGGCTGAGCATCATTTTGGTTCCCAGATCGCTGACTCCCTCCACACCCCTTGTGGGCCTGCTGAGCAGCATGGAGTCCTATACGTCCCTCGGAGGCCCTCTGTGTCTGCCGAGTCTCGGGCAACACACTGTACGTTACTTCAGAGAGCTACATTTCCAGAACTCTCGAACAGCATCAGAACCCATTTCTAGGCAGTCCAACAGGCCCTGGAAGTCTTCGACATTGCCCTCGTCTGAGCTGCCCTGAGAAAACACTCTGCTTAGAATTTATCGAGGACCTCGTTCCTGAAGTCACTCTCTTCAAGGAGAAATACAGCATCCTAACATGCTGTGTCGCTCACAGGCAAGCAACGTGAGAACTTGCTCGAGGCAAGGACCTGAAAGGCTATGGAGAAGCGGAGGCGTGTAGCAGTTTCCAGGAGGCCGTAGTCGCTGCTCGGCAGCATTTTCATGCCAGAACGCTATTCAGGACTCCTAGGTGCCTCGCCTGGAAACCCTAGTCCCTGCAAGCACACCGAGTGCCCTCAGGCTCCCCTGGCCCTTCTAAGCACTATCCAGGCCCGTAGCTTTCCGACTCCCAGTGTGTAGGCGGAGTTTAGGGCAACCCAGGGCACTCTTCTGGGGACATCTTGATGTAGCCAGCACTCGCACCGGTTCACGAGCACCGTTCTAGCGAGTTCCACCATGCTGTGGAAGTCGCACTCATTCCCTAATCTGAGCTGCAGAGTGAAAAACACTAGGCTTCTCCTTCCATTTAGGACCTCCTACCTGAAGTCACCCTGCCCACAGGAGAAAGGCGGCTTGCGTTCCTATTGCAACGAAAGCACAGTTTTTCCTGTAGCACTGCAGGCTTTTGAAGAGGCACGGGCCCAGAGGCCTAGCCAGGGCGTTCCTTGGTGAGGCCGTTCCCTAGTTGCAGAACACCCTGCCTCGAGAAGTTGATTCAGGGAAGCAAACAGTGTGTACTCGGTGTCTCATTTGACTTGTTAGAAACCACAGAGATGTATGCTGCCTGAGCCCATGGAAATGGGGGCATGATGGTACTAGCCTTGCTTTCCATTTGGAAAGCTCCAGTCTTGCTGCCGTGAAGCTCCCTGAA
Organism: Balaenoptera acutorostrata; assembly: GCF_949987535.1. Taxonomy (NCBI): domain Eukaryota; kingdom Metazoa; phylum Chordata; class Mammalia; order Artiodactyla; family Balaenopteridae; genus Balaenoptera; species Balaenoptera acutorostrata. The sequence goes on from NW_026646686.1 coordinate 18,999, forward strand.
AGTCTCTGCTGTTTTCAGGCCTCTGGCCACTCTAACCATGGGTGTGGGAACTCAGTGAGTTTTCTCTGGCTACACACGGAGCTGCTTTGGCCGGGGTCGGGCTCACCTTGCCATGCACCAAGAGCTAAAGGGAATCTCAATGTGAGTCCTTGCCTCGAGATAAGGCCCTGAGTAGCCCTGCAGAAAGCGAGGCGTGCAGCTCTTTCCATGAGCTCTTAGTCGTTGGTCTGCTTTACCTTAAAGGAAGTTCCCTTTTCAGGACTCCTAGGCCCCTCGGGTGAGCTTCCTTTTTGTTCCAAGCTTTCCGAGTACCTCCCCAGCCCTGTAGGCCTGCTGAGCAACAACGAGGCCCGTTGGTCCCTCGGAGGTCCTCTGTGTCTGCTGAGTCATGGGCAACACACTGCACTCTTTCTTCTGACATCTTGATTCACAGCACTCGCACCGGTTCACGAGCACCCTTCTAGCGAGCTCCAACATGCCGTGGAAGCCGCACTCATTCCCTAGTCTGAGCTGCACAGAGAAAACCACTAGGCTTCTCCTTCCATCTACGAACTCCTAACTGAAGTCACCCCGCCTCCAGGAGAAAGACGGCTTGCGTTCCTATTGCAACGAAAGCACAGTTTCTCCTGTAGCACTGCAGGCTTTTGAAGAGGCACGGGCCCAGAGGCCTAGCTAGGGCGTTCCTTGGTGAGGCCGTTCCCTAGATGCACAACACCCTGCCTCGAGCAGTTGATTCAGGGAAGCAACCAGTGTGTACTCTGTGTCTCTGTTGACTTGTCAGAAACCACAGAGATGTATGCTGCCTGTGCCCATGGAAATGGGGCGTGATGGTACTAGCCTTGCTTTCCAGTTGGAAAGCTCCATTCCTGCTGCCGGGAAGCTCCCTGAAATTCTCTGCTGTTGACAGGCCTCCGGCCACTGTAGGCATGGGTGTGGGAAGAACATGAGTGTTCTCTGGCTACACACGGAGCGTCTTTGCCGGGGTGGGGCTCACCTTGCCATGCTCCAGAGCTAAAGGGAATCTCAACGTGAGTCCTTGCCTCGAGATAAGGCCCTGAGTAGCCCTGCCGAAAGGGAGGCATGCAGCTCTTTCCATGAGCTCTTAGTGGAGGTTACGTTTTATTTGAAAGCAAGTACCCTTTTCAGGACTCCTAGGCCCCACGGCTGAGCATCATTTTGGTTCCCAGATCGCTGACTCCCTCCACACCCCTTGTGGGCCTGCTGAGCAGCATGGAGTCCTATACGTCCCTCGGAGGCCCTCTGTGTCTGCCGAGTCTCGGGCAACACACTGTACGTTACTTCAGAGAGCTACATTTCCAGAACTCTCGAACAGCATCAGAACCCATTTCTAGGCAGTCCAACAGGCCCTGGAAGTCTTCGACATTGCCCTCGTCTGAGCTGCCCTGAGAAAACACTCTGCTTAGAATTTATCGAGGACCTCGTTCCTGAAGTCACTCTCTTCAAGGAGAAATACAGCATCCTAACATGCTGTGTCGCTCACAGGCAAGCAACGTGAGAACTTGCTCGAGGCAAGGACCTGAAAGGCTATGGAGAAGCGGAGGCGTGTAGCAGTTTCCAGGAGGCCGTAGTCGCTGCTCGGCAGCATTTTCATGCCAGAACGCTATTCAGGACTCCTAGGTGCCTCGCCTGGAAACCCTAGTCCCTGCAAGCACACCGAGTGCCCTCAGGCTCCCCTGGCCCTTCTAAGCACTATCCAGGCCCGTAGCTTTCCGACTCCCAGTGTGTAGGCGGAGTTTAGGGCAACCCAGGGCACTCTTCTGGGGACATCTTGATGTAGCCAGCACTCGCACCGGTTCACGAGCACCGTTCTAGCGAGTTCCACCATGCTGTGGAAGTCGCACTCATTCCCTAATCTGAGCTGCAGAGTGAAAAACACTAGGCTTCTCCTTCCATTTAGGACCTCCTACCTGAAGTCACCCTGCCCACAGGAGAAAGGCGGCTTGCGTTCCTATTGCAACGAAAGCACAGTTTTTCCTGTAGCACTGCAGGCTTTTGAAGAGGCACGGGCCCAGAGGCCTAGCCAGGGCGTTCCTTGGTGAGGCCGTTCCCTAGTTGCAGAACACCCTGCCTCGAGAAGTTGATTCAGGGAAGCAAACAGTGTGTACTCGGTGTCTCATTTGACTTGTTAGAAACCACAGAGATGTATGCTGCCTGAGCCCATGGAAATGGGGGCATGATGGTACTAGCCTTGCTTTCCATTTGGAAAGCTCCAGTCTTGCTGCCGTGAAGCTCCCTGAAAGTCTCTGCTGTTTTCAGGCCTCTGGCCACTCTAACCATGGGTGTGGGAACTCAGTGAGTTTTCTCTGGCTACACACGGAGCTGCTTTGGCCGGGGTCGGGCTCACCTTGCCATGCACCAAGAGCTAAAGGGAATCTCAATGTGAGTCCTTGCCTCGAGATAAGGCCCTGAGTAGCCCTGCAGAAAGCGAGGCGTGCAGCTCTTTCCATGAGCTCTTAGTCGTTGGTCTGCTTTACCTTAAAGGAAGTTCCCTTTTCAGGACTCCTAGGCCCCTCGGGTGAGCTTCCTTTTTGTTCCAAGCTTTCCGAGTACCTCCCCAGCCCTGTAGGCCTGCTGAGCAACAACGAGGCCCGTTGGTCCCTCGGAGGTCCTCTGTGTCTGCTGAGTCATGGGCAACACACTGCACTCTTTCTTCTGACATCTTGATTCACAGCACTCGCACCGGTTCACGAGCACCCTTCTAGCGAGCTCCAACATGCCGTGGAAGCCGCACTCATTCCCTAGTCTGAGCTGCACAGAGAAAACCACTAGGCTTCTCCTTCCATCTACGAACTCCTAACTGAAGTCACCCCGCCTCCAGGAGAAAGACGGCTTGCGTTCCTATTGCAACGAAAGCACAGTTTCTCCTGTAGCACTGCAGGCTTTTGAAGAGGCACGGGCCCAGAGGCCTAGCTAGGGCGTTCCTTGGTGAGGCCGTTCCCTAGATGCACAACACCCTGCCTCGAGCAGTTGATTCAGGGAAGCAACCAGTGTGTACTCTGTGTCTCTGTTGACTTGTCAGAAACCACAGAGATGTATGCTGCCTGTGCCCATGGAAATGGGGCGTGATGGTACTAGCCTTGCTTTCCAGTTGGAAAGCTCCATTCCTGCTGCCGGGAAGCTCCCTGAAATTCTCTGCTGTTGACAGGCCTCCGGCCACTGTAGGCATGGGTGTGGGAAGAACATGAGTGTTCTCTGGCTACACACGGAGCGTCTTTGCCGGGGTGGGGCTCACCTTGCCATGCTCCAGAGCTAAAGGGAATCTCAACGTGAGTCCTTGCCTCGAGATAAGGCCCTGAGTAGCCCTGCCGAAAGGGAGGCATGCAGCTCTTTCCATGAGCTCTTAGTGGAGGTTACGTTTTATTTGAAAGCAAGTACCCTTTTCAGGACTCCTAGGCCCCACGGCTGAGCATCATTTTGGTTCCCAGATCGCTGACTCCCTCCACACCCCTTGTGGGCCTGCTGAGCAGCATGGAGTCCTATACGTCCCTCGGAGGCCCTCTGTGTCTGCCGAGTCTCGGGCAACACACTGTACGTTACTTCAGAGAGCTACATTTCCAGAACTCTCGAACAGCATCAGAACCCATTTCTAGGCAGTCCAACAGGCCCTGGAAGTCTTCGACATTGCCCTCGTCTGAGCTGCCCTGAGAAAACACTCTGCTTAGAATTTATCGAGGACCTCGTTCCTGAAGTCACTCTCTTCAAGGAGAAATACAGCATCCTAACATGCTGTGTCGCTCACAGGCAAGCAACGTGAGAACTTGCTCGAGGCAAGGACCTGAAAGGCTATGGAGAAGCGGAGGCGTGTAGCAGTTTCCAGGAGGCCGTAGTCGCTGCTCGGCAGCATTTTCATGCCAGAACGCTATTCAGGACTCCTAGGTGCCTCGCCTGGAAACCCTAGTCCCTGCAAGCACACCGAGTGCCCTCAGGCTCCCCTGGCCCTTCTAAGCACTATCCAGGCCCGTAGCTTTCCGACTCCCAGTGTGTAGGCGGAGTTTAGGGCAACCCAGGGCACTCTTCTGGGGACATCTTGATGTAGCCAGCACTCGCACCGGTTCACGAGCACCGTTCTAGCGAGTTCCACCATGCTGTGGAAGTCGCACTCATTCCCTAATCTGAGCTGCAGAGTGAAAAACACTAGGCTTCTCCTTCCATTTAGGACCTCCTACCTGAAGTCACCCTGCCCACAGGAGAAAGGCGGCTTGCGTTCCTATTGCAACGAAAGCACAGTTTTTCCTGTAGCACTGCAGGCTTTTGAAGAGGCACGGGCCCAGAGGCCTAGCCAGGGCGTTCCTTGGTGAGGCCGTTCCCTAGTTGCAGAACACCCTGCCTCGAGAAGTTGATTCAGGGAAGCAAACAGTGTGTACTCGGTGTCTCATTTGACTTGTTAGAAACCACAGAGATGTATGCTGCCTGAGCCCATGGAAATGGGGGCATGATGGTACTAGCCTTGCTTTCCATTTGGAAAGCTCCAGTCTTGCTGCCGTGAAGCTCCCTGAAAGTCTCTGCTGTTTTCAGGCCTCTGGCCACTCTAACCATGGGTGTGGGAACTCAGTGAGTTTTCTCTGGCTACACACGGAGCTGCTTTGGCCGGGGTCGGGCTCACCTTGCCATGCACCAAGAGCTAAAGGGAATCTCAATGTGAGTCCTTGCCTCGAGATAAGGCCCTGAGTAGCCCTGCAGAAAGCGAGGCGTGCAGCTCTTTCCATGAGCTCTTAGTCGTTGGTCTGCTTTACCTTAAAGGAAGTTCCCTTTTCAGGACTCCTAGGCCCCTCGGGTGAGCTTCCTTTTTGTTCCAAGCTTTCCGAGTACCTCCCCAGCCCTGTAGGCCTGCTGAGCAACAACGAGGCCCGTTGGTCCCTCGGAGGTCCTCTGTGTCTGCTGAGTCATGGGCAACACACTGCACTCTTTCTTCTGACATCTTGATTCACAGCACTCGCACCGGTTCACGAGCACCCTTCTAGCGAGCTCCAACATGCCGTGGAAGCCGCACTCATTCCCTAGTCTGAGCTGCACAGAGAAAACCACTAGGCTTCTCCTTCCATCTACGAACTCCTAACTGAAGTCACCCCGCCTCCAGGAGAAAGACGGCTTGCGTTCCTATTGCAACGAAAGCACAGTTTCTCCTGTAGCACTGCAGGCTTTTGAAGAGGCACGGGCCCAGAGGCCTAGCTAGGGCGTTCCTTGGTGAGGCCGTTCCCTAGATGCACAACACCCTGCCTCGAGCAGTTGATTCAGGGAAGCAACCAGTGTGTACTCTGTGTCTCTGTTGACTTGTCAGAAACCACAGAGATGTATGCTGCCTGTGCCCATGGAAATGGGGCGTGATGGTACTAGCCTTGCTTTCCAGTTGGAAAGCTCCATTCCTGCTGCCGGGAAGCTCCCTGAAATTCTCTGCTGTTGACAGGCCTCCGGCCACTGTAGGCATGGGTGTGGGAAGAACATGAGTGTTCTCTGGCTACACACGGAGCGTCTTTGCCGGGGTGGGGCTCACCTTGCCATGCTCCAGAGCTAAAGGGAATCTCAACGTGAGTCCTTGCCTCGAGATAAGGCCCTGAGTAGCCCTGCCGAAAGGGAGGCATGCAGCTCTTTCCATGAGCTCTTAGTGGAGGTTACGTTTTATTTGAAAGCAAGTACCCTTTTCAGGACTCCTAGGCCCCACGGCTGAGCATCATTTTGGTTCCCAGATCGCTGACTCCCTCCACACCCCTTGTGGGCCTGCTGAGCAGCATGGAGTCCTATACGTCCCTCGGAGGCCCTCTGTGTCTGCCGAGTCTCGGGCAACACACTGTACGTTACTTCAGAGAGCTACATTTCCAGAACTCTCGAACAGCATCAGAACCCATTTCTAGGCAGTCCAACAGGCCCTGGAAGTCTTCGACATTGCCCTCGTCTGAGCTGCCCTGAGAAAACACTCTGCTTAGAATTTATCGAGGACCTCGTTCCTGAAGTCACTCTCTTCAAGGAGAAATACAGCATCCTAACATGCTGTGTCGCTCACAGGCAAGCAACGTGAGAACTTGCTCGAGGCAAGGACCTGAAAGGCTATGGAGAAGCGGAGGCGTGTAGCAGTTTCCAGGAGGCCGTAGTCGCTGCTCGGCAGCATTTTCATGCCAGAACGCTATTCAGGACTCCTAGGTGCCTCGCCTGGAAACCCTAGTCCCTGCAAGCACACCGAGTGCCCTCAGGCTCCCCTGGCCCTTCTAAGCACTATCCAGGCCCGTAGCTTTCCGACTCCCAGTGTGTAGGCGGAGTTTAGGGCAACCCAGGGCACTCTTCTGGGGACATCTTGATGTAGCCAGCACTCGCACCGGTTCACGAGCACCGTTCTAGCGAGTTCCACCATGCTGTGGAAGTCGCACTCATTCCCTAATCTGAGCTGCAGAGTGAAAAACACTAGGCTTCTCCTTCCATTTAGGACCTCCTACCTGAAGTCACCCTGCCCACAGGAGAAAGGCGGCTTGCGTTCCTATTGCAACGAAAGCACAGTTTTTCCTGTAGCACTGCAGGCTTTTGAAGAGGCACGGGCCCAGAGGCCTAGCCAGGGCGTTCCTTGGTGAGGCCGTTCCCTAGTTGCAGAACACCCTGCCTCGAGAAGTTGATTCAGGGAAGCAAACAGTGTGTACTCGGTGTCTCATTTGACTTGTTAGAAACCACAGAGATGTATGCTGCCTGAGCCCATGGAAATGGGGGCATGATGGTACTAGCCTTGCTTTCCATTTGGAAAGCTCCAGTCTTGCTGCCGTGAAGCTCCCTGAAAGTCTCTGCTGTTTTCAGGCCTCTGGCCACTCTAACCATGGGTGTGGGAACTCAGTGAGTTTTCTCTGGCTACACACGGAGCTGCTTTGGCCGGGGTCGGGCTCACCTTGCCATGCACCAAGAGCTAAAGGGAATCTCAATGTGAGTCCTTGCCTCGAGATAAGGCCCTGAGTAGCCCTGCAGAAAGCGAGGCGTGCAGCTCTTTCCATGAGCTCTTAGTCGTTGGTCTGCTTTACCTTAAAGGAAGTTCCCTTTTCAGGACTCCTAGGCCCCTCGGGTGAGCTTCCTTTTTGTTCCAAGCTTTCCGAGTACCTCCCCAGCCCTGTAGGCCTGCTGAGCAACAACGAGGCCCGTTGGTCCCTCGGAGGTCCTCTGTGTCTGCTGAGTCATGGGCAACACACTGCACTCTTTCTTCTGACATCTTGATTCACAGCACTCGCACCGGTTCACGAGCACCCTTCTAGCGAGCTCCAACATGCCGTGGAAGCCGCACTCATTCCCTAGTCTGAGCTGCACAGAGAAAACCACTAGGCTTCTCCTTCCATCTACGAACTCCTAACTGAAGTCACCCCGCCTCCAGGAGAAAGACGGCTTGCGTTCCTATTGCAACGAAAGCACAGTTTCTCCTGTAGCACTGCAGGCTTTTGAAGAGGCACGGGCCCAGAGGCCTAGCTAGGGCGTTCCTTGGTGAGGCCGTTCCCTAGATGCACAACACCCTGCCTCGAGCAGTTGATTCAGGGAAGCAACCAGTGTGTACTCTGTGTCTCTGTTGACTTGTCAGAAACCACAGAGATGTATGCTGCCTGTGCCCATGGAAATGGGGCGTGATGGTACTAGCCTTGCTTTCCAGTTGGAAAGCTCCATTCCTGCTGCCGGGAAGCTCCCTGAAATTCTCTGCTGTTGACAGGCCTCCGGCCACTGTAGGCATGGGTGTGGGAAGAACATGAGTGTTCTCTGGCTACACACGGAGCGTCTTTGCCGGGGTGGGGCTCACCTTGCCATGCTCCAGAGCTAAAGGGAATCTCAACGTGAGTCCTTGCCTCGAGATAAGGCCCTGAGTAGCCCTGCCGAAAGGGAGGCATGCAGCTCTTTCCATGAGCTCTTAGTGGAGGTTACGTTTTATTTGAAAGCAAGTACCCTTTTCAGGACTCCTAGGCCCCACGGCTGAGCATCATTTTGGTTCCCAGATCGCTGACTCCCTCCACACCCCTTGTGGGCCTGCTGAGCAGCATGGAGTCCTATACGTCCCTCGGAGGCCCTCTGTGTCTGCCGAGTCTCGGGCAACACACTGTACGTTACTTCAGAGAGCTACATTTCCAGAACTCTCGAACAGCATCAGAACCCATTTCTAGGCAGTCCAACAGGCCCTGGAAGTCTTCGACATTGCCCTCGTCTGAGCTGCCCTGAGAAAACACTCTGCTTAGAATTTATCGAGGACCTCGTTCCTGAAGTCACTCTCTTCAAGGAGAAATACAGCATCCTAACATGCTGTGTCGCTCACAGGCAAGCAACGTGAGAACTTGCTCGAGGCAAGGACCTGAAAGGCTATGGAGAAGCGGAGGCGTGTAGCAGTTTCCAGGAGGCCGTAGTCGCTGCTCGGCAGCATTTTCATGCCAGAACGCTATTCAGGACTCCTAGGTGCCTCGCCTGGAAACCCTAGTCCCTGCAAGCACACCGAGTGCCCTCAGGCTCCCCTGGCCCTTCTAAGCACTATCCAGGCCCGTAGCTTTCCGACTCCCAGTGTGTAGGCGGAGTTTAGGGCAACCCAGGGCACTCTTCTGGGGACATCTTGATGTAGCCAGCACTCGCACCGGTTCACGAGCACCGTTCTAGCGAGTTCCACCATGCTGTGGAAGTCGCACTCATTCCCTAATCTGAGCTGCAGAGTGAAAAACACTAGGCTTCTCCTTCCATTTAGGACCTCCTACCTGAAGTCACCCTGCCCACAGGAGAAAGGCGGCTTGCGTTCCTATTGCAACGAAAGCACAGTTTTTCCTGTAGCACTGCAGGCTTTTGAAGAGGCACGGGCCCAGAGGCCTAGCCAGGGCGTTCCTTGGTGAGGCCGTTCCCTAGTTGCAGAACACCCTGCCTCGAGAAGTTGATTCAGGGAAGCAAACAGTGTGTACTCGGTGTCTCATTTGACTTGTTAGAAACCACAGAGATGTATGCTGCCTGAGCCCATGGAAATGGGGGCATGATGGTACTAGCCTTGCTTTCCATTTGGAAAGCTCCAGTCTTGCTGCCGTGAAGCTCCCTGAAAGTCTCTGCTGTTTTCAGGCCTCTGGCCACTCTAACCATGGGTGTGGGAACTCAGTGAGTTTTCTCTGGCTACACACGGAGCTGCTTTGGCCGGGGTCGGGCTCACCTTGCCATGCACCAAGAGCTAAAGGGAATCTCAATGTGAGTCCTTGCCTCGAGATAAGGCCCTGAGTAGCCCTGCAGAAAGCGAGGCGTGCAGCTCTTTCCATGAGCTCTTAGTCGTTGGTCTGCTTTACCTTAAAGGAAGTTCCCTTTTCAGGACTCCTAGGCCCCTCGGGTGAGCTTCCTTTTTGTTCCAAGCTTTCCGAGTACCTCCCCAGCCCTGTAGGCCTGCTGAGCAACAACGAGGCCCGTTGGTCCCTCGGAGGTCCTCTGTGTCTGCTGAGTCATGGGCAACACACTGCACTCTTTCTTCTGACATCTTGATTCACAGCACTCGCACCGGTTCACGAGCACCCTTCTAGCGAGCTCCAACATGCCGTGGAAGCCGCACTCATTCCCTAGTCTGAGCTGCACAGAGAAAACCACTAGGCTTCTCCTTCCATCTACGAACTCCTAACTGAAGTCACCCCGCCTCCAGGAGAAAGACGGCTTGCGTTCCTATTGCAACGAAAGCACAGTTTCTCCTGTAGCACTGCAGGCTTTTGAAGAGGCACGGGCCCAGAGGCCTAGCTAGGGCGTTCCTTGGTGAGGCCGTTCCCTAGATGCACAACACCCTGCCTCGAGCAGTTGATTCAGGGAAGCAACCAGTGTGTACTCTGTGTCTCTGTTGACTTGTCAGAAACCACAGAGATGTATGCTGCCTGTGCCCATGGAAATGGGGCGTGATGGTACTAGCCTTGCTTTCCAGTTGGAAAGCTCCATTCCTGCTGCCGGGAAGCTCCCTGAAATTCTCTGCTGTTGACAGGCCTCCGGCCACTGTAGGCATGGGTGTGGGAAGAACATGAGTGTTCTCTGGCTACACACGGAGCGTCTTTGCCGGGGTGGGGCTCACCTTGCCATGCTCCAGAGCTAAAGGGAATCTCAACGTGAGTCCTTGCCTCGAGATAAGGCCCTGAGTAGCCCTGCCGAAAGGGAGGCATGCAGCTCTTTCCATGAGCTCTTAGTGGAGGTTACGTTTTATTTGAAAGCAAGTACCCTTTTCAGGACTCCTAGGCCCCACGGCTGAGCATCATTTTGGTTCCCAGATCGCTGACTCCCTCCACACCCCTTGTGGGCCTGCTGAGCAGCATGGAGTCCTATACGTCCCTCGGAGGCCCTCTGTGTCTGCCGAGTCTCGGGCAACACACTGTACGTTACTTCAGAGAGCTACATTTCCAGAACTCTCGAACAGCATCAGAACCCATTTCTAGGCAGTCCAACAGGCCCTGGAAGTCTTCGACATTGCCCTCGTCTGAGCTGCCCTGAGAAAACACTCTGCTTAGAATTTATCGAGGACCTCGTTCCTGAAGTCACTCTCTTCAAGGAGAAATACAGCATCCTAACATGCTGTGTCGCTCACAGGCAAGCAACGTGAGAACTTGCTCGAGGCAAGGACCTGAAAGGCTATGGAGAAGCGGAGGCGTGTAGCAGTTTCCAGGAGGCCGTAGTCGCTGCTCGGCAGCATTTTCATGCCAGAACGCTATTCAGGACTCCTAGGTGCCTCGCCTGGAAACCCTAGTCCCTGCAAGCACACCGAGTGCCCTCAGGCTCCCCTGGCCCTTCTAAGCACTATCCAGGCCCGTAGCTTTCCGACTCCCAGTGTGTAGGCGGAGTTTAGGGCAACCCAGGGCACTCTTCTGGGGACATCTTGATGTAGCCAGCACTCGCACCGGTTCACGAGCACCGTTCTAGCGAGTTCCACCATGCTGTGGAAGTCGCACTCCTTCCCTAATCTGAGCTGCAGAGTGAAAAACACTAGGCTTCTCCTTCCATTTAGGACCTCCTACCTGAAGTCACCCTGCCCACAGGAGAAAGGCGGCTTGCGTTCCTATTGCAACGAAAGCACAGTTTTTCCTGTAGCACTGCAGGCTTTTGAAGAGGCACGGGCCCAGAGGCCTAGCCAGGGCGTTCCTTGGTGAGGCCGTTCCCTAGTTGCAGAACACCCTGCCTCGAGAAGTTGATTCAGGGAAGCAAACAGTGTGTACTCGGTGTCTCATTTGACTTGTTAGAAACCACAGAGATGTATGCTGCCTGAGCCCATGGAAATGGGGGCATGATGGTACTAGCCTTGCTTTCCATTTGGAAAGCTCCAGTCTTGCTGCCGTGAAGCTCCCTGAAAGTCTCTGCTGTTTTCAGGCCTCTGGCCACTCTAACCATGGGTGTGGGAACTCAGTGAGTTTTCTCTGGCTACACACGGAGCTGCTTTGGCCGGGGTCGGGCTCACCTTGCCATGCACCAAGAGCTAAAGGGAATCTCAATGTGAGTCCTTGCCTCGAGATAAGGCCCTGAGTAGCCCTGCAGAAAGCGAGGCGTGCAGCTCTTTCCATGAGCTCTTAGTCGTTGGTCTGCTTTACCTTAAAGGAAGTTCCCTTTTCAGGACTCCTAGGCCCCTCGGGTGAGCTTCCTTTTTGTTCCAAGCTTTCCGAGTACCTCCCCAGCCCTGTAGGCCTGCTGAGCAACAACGAGGCCCGTTGGTCCCTCGGAGGTCCTCTGTGTCTGCTGAGTCATGGGCAACACACTGCACTCTTTCTTCTGACATCTTGATTCACAGCACTCGCACCGGTTCACGAGCACCCTTCTAGCGAGCTCCAACATGCCGTGGAAGCCGCACTCATTCCCTAGTCTGAGCTGCACAGAGAAAACCACTAGGCTTCTCCTTCCATCTACGAACTCCTAACTGAAGTCACCCCGCCTCCAGGAGAAAGACGGCTTGCGTTCCTATTGCAACGAAAGCACAGTTTCTCCTGTAGCACTGCAGGCTTTTGAAGAGGCACGGGCCCAGAGGCCTAGCTAGGGCGTTCCTTGGTGAGGCCGTTCCCTAGATGCACAACACCCTGCCTCGAGCAGTTGATTCAGGGAAGCAACCAGTGTGTACTCTGTGTCTCTGTTGACTTGTCAGAAACCACAGAGATGTATGCTGCCTGTGCCCATGGAAATGGGGCGTGATGGTACTAGCCTTGCTTTCCAGTTGGAAAGCTCCATTCCTGCTGCCGGGAAGCTCCCTGAAATTCTCTGCTGTTGACAGGCCTCCGGCCACTGTAGGCATGGGTGTGGGAAGAACATGAGTGTTCTCTGGCTACACACGGAGCGTCTTTGCCGGGGTGGGGCTCACCTTGCCATGCTCCAGAGCTAAAGGGAATCTCAACGTGAGTCCTTGCCTCGAGATAAGGCCCTGAGTAGCCCTGCCGAAAGGGAGGCATGCAGCTCTTTCCATGAGCTCTTAGTGGAGGTTACGTTTTATTTGAAAGCAAGTACCCTTTTCAGGACTCCTAGGCCCCACGGCTGAGCATCATTTTGGTTCCCAGATCGCTGACTCCCTCCACACCCCTTGTGGGCCTGCTGAGCAGCATGGAGTCCTATACGTCCCTCGGAGGCCCTCTGTGTCTGCCGAGTCTCGGGCAACACACTGTACGTTACTTCAGAGAGCTACATTTCCAGAACTCTCGAACAGCATCAGAACCCATTTCTAGGCAGTCCAACAGGCCCTGGAAGTCTTCGACATTGCCCTCGTCTGAGCTGCCCTGAGAAAACACTCTGCTTAGAATTTATCGAGGACCTCGTTCCTGAAGTCACTCTCTTCAAGGAGAAATACAGCATCCTAACATGCTGTGTCGCTCACAGGCAAGCAACGTGAGAACTTGCTCGAGGCAAGGACCTGAAAGGCTATGGAGAAGCGGAGGCGTGTAGCAGTTTCCAGGAGGCCGTAGTCGCTGCTCGGCAGCATTTTCATGCCAGAACGCTATTCAGGACTCCTAGGTGCCTCGCCTGGAAACCCTAGTCCCTGCAAGCACACCGAGTGCCCTCAGGCTCCCCTGGCCCTTCTAAGCACTATCCAGGCCCGTAGCTTTCCGACTCCCAGTGTGTAGGCGGAGTTTAGGGCAACCCAGGGCACTCTTCTGGGGACATCTTGATGTAGCCAGCACTCGCACCGGTTCACGAGCACCGTTCTAGCGAGTTCCACCATGCTGTGGAAGTCGCACTCATTCCCTAATCTGAGCTGCAGAGTGAAAAACACTAGGCTTCTCCTTCCATTTAGGACCTCCTACCTGAAGTCACCCTGCCCACAGGAGAAAGGCGGCTTGCGTTCCTATTGCAACGAAAGCACAGTTTTTCCTGTAGCACTGCAGGCTTTTGAAGAGGCACGGGCCCAGAGGCCTAGCCAGGGCGTTCCTTGGTGAGGCCGTTCCCTAGTTGCAGAACACCCTGCCTCGAGAAGTTGATTCAGGGAAGCAAACAGTGTGTACTCGGTGTCTCATTTGACTTGTTAGAAACCACAGAGATGTATGCTGCCTGAGCCCATGGAAATGGGGGCATGATGGTACTAGCCTTGCTTTCCATTTGGAAAGCTCCAGTCTTGCTGCCGTGAAGCTCCCTGAAAGTCTCTGCTGTTTTCAGGCCTCTGGCCACTCTAACCATGGGTGTGGGAACTCAGTGAGTTTTCTCTGGCTACACACGGAGCTGCTTTGGCCGGGGTCGGGCTCACCTTGCCATGCACCAAGAGCTAAAGGGAATCTCAATGTGAGTCCTTGCCTCGAGATAAGGCCCTGAGTAGCCCTGCAGAAAGCGAGGCGTGCAGCTCTTTCCATGAGCTCTTAGTCGTTGGTCTGCTTTACCTTAAAGGAAGTTCCCTTTTCAGGACTCCTAGGCCCCTCGGGTGAGCTTCCTTTTTGTTCCAAGCTTTCCGAGTACCTCCCCAGCCCTGTAGGCCTGCTGAGCAACAACGAGGCCCGTTGGTCCCTCGGAGGTCCTCTGTGTCTGCTGAGTCATGGGCAACACACTGCACTCTTTCTTCTGACATCTTGATTCACAGCACTCGCACCGGTTCACGAGCACCCTTCTAGCGAGCTCCAACATGCCGTGGAAGCCGCACTCATTCCCTAGTCTGAGCTGCACAGAGAAAACCACTAGGCTTCTCCTTCCATCTACGAACTCCTAACTGAAGTCACCCCGCCTCCAGGAGAAAGACGGCTTGCGTTCCTATTGCAACGAAAGCACAGTTTCTCCTGTAGCACTGCAGGCTTTTGAAGAGGCACGGGCCCAGAGGCCTAGCTAGGGCGTTCCTTGGTGAGGCCGTTCCCTAGATGCACAACACCCTGCCTCGAGCAGTTGATTCAGGGAAGCAACCAGTGTGTACTCTGTGTCTCTGTTGACTTGTCAGAAACCACAGAGATGTATGCTGCCTGTGCCCATGGAAATGGGGCGTGATGGTACTAGCCTTGCTTTCCAGTTGGAAAGCTCCATTCCTGCTGCCGGGAAGCTCCCTGAAATTCTCTGCTGTTGACAGGCCTCCGGCCACTGTAGGCATGGGTGTGGGAAGAACATGAGTGTTCTCTGGCTACACACGGAGCGTCTTTGCCGGGGTGGGGCTCACCTTGCCATGCTCCAGAGCTAAAGGGAATCTCAACGTGAGTCCTTGCCTCGAGATAAGGCCCTGAGTAGCCCTGCCGAAAGGGAGGCATGCAGCTCTTTCCATGAGCTCTTAGTGGAGGTTACGTTTTATTTGAAAGCAAGTACCCTTTTCAGGACTCCTAGGCCCCACAGCTGAGCATCATTTTGGTTCCCAGATCGCTGACTCCCTCCACACCCCTTGTGGGCCTGCTGAGCAGCATGGAGTCCTATACGTCCCTCGGAGGCCCTCTGTGTCTGCCGAGTCTCGGGCAACACACTGTACGTTACTTCAGAGAGCTACATTTCCAGAACTCTCGAACAGCATCAGAACCCATTTCTAGGCAGTCCAACAGGCCCTGGAAGTCTTCGACATTGCCCTCGTCTGAGCTGCCCTGAGAAAACACTCTGCTTAGAATTTATCGAGGACCTCGTTCCTGAAGTCACTCTCTTCAAGGAGAAATACAGCATCCTAACATGCTGTGTCGCTCACAGGCAAGCAACGTGAGAACTTGCTCGAGGCAAGGACCTGAAAGGCTATGGAGAAGCGGAGGCGTGTAGCAGTTTCCAGGAGGCCGTAGTCGCTGCTCGGCAGCATTTTCATGCCAGAACGCTATTCAGGACTCCTAGGTGCCTCGCCTGGAAACCCTAGTCCCTGCAAGCACACCGAGTGCCCTCAGGCTCCCCTGGCCCTTCTAAGCACTATCCAGGCCCGTAGCTTTCCGACTCCCAGTGTGTAGGCGGAGTTTAGGGCAACCCAGGGCACTCTTCTGGGGACATCTTGATGTAGCCAGCACTCGCACCGGTTCACGAGCACCGTTCTAGCGAGTTCCACCATGCTGTGGAAGTCGCACTCCTTCCCTAATCTGAGCTGCAGAGTGAAAAACACTAGGCTTCTCCTTCCATTTAGGACCTCCTACCTGAAGTCACCCTGCCCACAGGAGAAAGGCGGCTTGCGTTCCTATTGCAACGAAAGCACAGTTTTTCCTGTAGCACTGCAGGCTTTTGAAGAGGCACGGGCCCAGAGGCCTAGCCAGGGCGTTCCTTGGTGAGGCCGTTCCCTAGTTGCAGAACACCCTGCCTCGAGAAGTTGATTCAGGGAAGCAAACAGTGTGTACTCGGTGTCTCATTTGACTTGTTAGAAACCACAGAGATGTATGCTGCCTGAGCCCATGGAAATGGGGGCATGATGGTACTAGCCTTGCTTTCCATTTGGAAAGCTCCAGTCTTGCTGCCGTGAAGCTCCCTGAAAGTCTCTGCTGTTTTCAGGCCTCTGGCCACTCTAACCATGGGTGTGGGAACTCAGTGAGTTTTCTCTGGCTACACACGGAGCTGCTTTGGCCGGGGTCGGGCTCACCTTGCCATGCACCAAGAGCTAAAGGGAATCTCAATGTGAGTCCTTGCCTCGAGATAAGGCCCTGAGTAGCCCTGCAGAAAGCGAGGCGTGCAGCTCTTTCCATGAGCTCTTAGTCGTTGGTCTGCTTTACCTTAAAGGAAGTTCCCTTTTCAGGACTCCTAGGCCCCTCGGGTGAGCTTCCTTTTTGTTCCAAGCTTTCCGAGTACCTCCCCAGCCCTGTAGGCCTGCTGAGCAACAACGAGGCCCGTTGGTCCCTCGGAGGTCCTCTGTGTCTGCTGAGTCATGGGCAACACACTGCACTCTTTCTTCTGACATCTTGATTCACAGCACTCGCACCGGTTCACGAGCACCCTTCTAGCGAGCTCCAACATGCCGTGGAAGCCGCACTCATTCCCTAGTCTGAGCTGCACAGAGAAAACCACTAGGCTTCTCCTTCCATCTACGAACTCCTAACTGAAGTCACCCCGCCTCCAGGAGAAAGACGGCTTGCGTTCCTATTGCAACGAAAGCACAGTTTCTCCTGTAGCACTGCAGGCTTTTGAAGAGGCACGGGCCCAGAGGCCTAGCTAGGGCGTTCCTTGGTGAGGCCGTTCCCTAGATGCACAACACCCTGCCTCGAGCAGTTGATTCAGGGAAGCAACCAGTGTGTACTCTGTGTCTCTGTTGACTTGTCAGAAACCACAGAGATGTATGCTGCCTGTGCCCATGGAAATGGGGCGTGATGGTACTAGCCTTGCTTTCCAGTTGGAAAGCTCCATTCCTGCTGCCGGGAAGCTCCCTGAAATTCTCTGCTGTTGACAGGCCTCCGGCCACTGTAGGCATGGGTGTGGGAAGAACATGAGTGTTCTCTGGCTACACACGGAGCGTCTTTGCCGGGGTGGGGCTCACCTTGCCATGCTCCAGAGCTAAAGGGAATCTCAACGTGAGTCCTTGCCTCGAGATAAGGCCCTGAGTAGCCCTGCCGAAAGGGAGGCATGCAGCTCTTTCCATGAGCTCTTAGTGGAGGTTACGTTTTATTTGAAAGCAAGTACCCTTTTCAGGACTCCTAGGCCCCACGGCTGAGCATCATTTTGGTTCCCAGATCGCTGACTCCCTCCACACCCCTTGTGGGCCTGCTGAGCAGCATGGAGTCCTATACGTCCCTCGGAGGCCCTCTGTGTCTGCCGAGTCTCGGGCAACACACTGTACGTTACTTCAGAGAGCTACATTTCCAGAACTCTCGAACAGCATCAGAACCCATTTCTAGGCAGTCCAACAGGCCCTGGAAGTCTTCGACATTGCCCTCGTCTGAGCTGCCCTGAGAAAACACTCTGCTTAGAATTTATCGAGGACCTCGTTCCTGAAGTCACTCTCTTCAAGGAGAAATACAGCATCCTAACATGCTGTGTCGCTCACAGGCAAGCAACGTGAGAACTTGCTCGAGGCAAGGACCTGAAAGGCTATGGAGAAGCGGAGGCGTGTAGCAGTTTCCAGGAGACCGTAGTCGCTGCTCGGCAGCATTTTCATGCCAGAACGCTATTCAGGACTCCTAGGTGCCTCGCCTGGAAACCCTAGTCCCTGCAAGCACACCGAGTGCCCTCAGGCTCCCCTGGCCCTTCTAAGCACTATCCAGGCCCGTAGCTTTCCGACTCCCAGTGTGTAGGCGGAGTTTAGGGCAACCCAGGGCACTCTTCTGGGGACATCTTGATGTAGCCAGCACTCGCACCGGTTCACGAGCACCGTTCTAGCGAGTTCCACCATGCTGTGGAAGTCGCACTCCTTCCCTAATCTGAGCTGCAGAGTGAAAAACACTAGGCTTCTCCTTCCATTTAGGACCTCCTACCTGAAGTCACCCTGCCCACAGGAGAAAGGCGGCTTGCGTTCCTATTGCAACGAAAGCACAGTTTTTCCTGTAGCACTGCAGGCTTTTGAAGAGGCACGGGCCCAGAGGCCTAGCCAGGGCGTTCCTTGGTGAGGCCGTTCCCTAGTTGCAGAACACCCTGCCTCGAGAAGTTGATTCAGGGAAGCAAACAGTGTGTACTCGGTGTCTCATTTGACTTGTTAGAAACCACAGAGATGTATGCTGCCTGAGCCCATGGAAATGGGGGCATGATGGTACTAGCCTTGCTTTCCATTTGGAAAGCTCCAGTCTTGCTGCCGTGAAGCTCCCTGAAAGTCTCTGCTGTTTTCAGGCCTCTGGCCACTCTAACCATGGGTGTGGGAACTCAGTGAGTTTTCTCTGGCTACACACGGAGCTGCTTTGGCCGGGGTCGGGCTCACCTTGCCATGCACCAAGAGCTAAAGGGAATCTCAATGTGAGTCCTTGCCTCGAGATAAGGCCCTGAGTAGCCCTGCAGAAAGCGAGGCGTGCAGCTCTTTCCATGAGCTCTTAGTCGTTGGTCTGCTTTACCTTAAAGGAAGTTCCCTTTTCAGGACTCCTAGGCCCCTCGGGTGAGCTTCCTTTTTGTTCCAAGCTTTCCGAGTACCTCCCCAGCCCTGTAGGCCTGCTGAGCAACAACGAGGCCCGTTGGTCCCTCGGAGGTCCTCTGTGTCTGCTGAGTCATGGGCAACACACTGCACTCTTTCTTCTGACATCTTGATTCACAGCACTCGCACCGGTTCACGAGCACCCTTCTAGCGAGCTCCAACATGCCGTGGAAGCCGCACTCATTCCCTAGTCTGAGCTGCACAGAGAAAACCACTAGGCTTCTCCTTCCATCTACGAACTCCTAACTGAAGTCACCCCGCCTCCAGGAGAAAGACGGCTTGCGTTCCTATTGCAACGAAAGCACAGTTTCTCCTGTAGCACTGCAGGCTTTTGAAGAGGCACGGGCCCAGAGGCCTAGCTAGGGCGTTCCTTGGTGAGGCCGTTCCCTAGATGCACAACACCCTGCCTCGAGCAGTTGATTCAGGGAAGCAACCAGTGTGTACTCTGTGTCTCTGTTGACTTGTCAGAAACCACAGAGATGTATGCTGCCTGTGCCCATGGAAATGGGGCGTGATGGTACTAGCCTTGCTTTCCAGTTGGAAAGCTCCATTCCTGCTGCCGGGAAGCTCCCTGAAATTCTCTGCTGTTGACAGGCCTCCGGCCACTGTAGGCATGGGTGTGGGAAGAACATGAGTGTTCTCTGGCTACACACGGAGCGTCTTTGCCGGGGTGGGGCTCACCTTGCCATGCTCCAGAGCTAAAGGGAATCTCAACGTGAGTCCTTGCCTCGAGATAAGGCCCTGAGTAGCCCTGCCGAAAGGGAGGCATGCAGCTCTTTCCATGAGCTCTTAGTGGAGGTTACGTTTTATTTGAAAGCAAGTACCCTTTTCAGGACTCCTAGGCCCCACGGCTGAGCATCATTTTGGTTCCCAGATCGCTGACTCCCTCCACACCCCTTGTGGGCCTGCTGAGCAGCATGGAGTCCTATACGTCCCTCGGAGGCCCTCTGTGTCTGCCGAGTCTCGGGCAACACACTGTACGTTACTTCAGAGAGCTACATTTCCAGAACTCTCGAACAGCATCAGAACCCATTTCTAGGCAGTCCAACAGGCCCTGGAAGTCTTCGACATTGCCCTCGTCTGAGCTGCCCTGAGAAAACACTCTGCTTAGAATTTATCGAGGACCTCGTTCCTGAAGTCACTCTCTTCAAGGAGAAATACAGCATCCTAACATGCTGTGTCGCTCACAGGCAAGCAACGTGAGAACTTGCTCGAGGCAAGGACCTGAAAGGCTATGGAGAAGCGGAGGCGTGTAGCAGTTTCCAGGAGGCCGTAGTCGCTGCTCGGCAGCATTTTCATGCCAGAACGCTATTCAGGACTCCTAGGTGCCTCGCCTGGAAACCCTAGTCCCTGCAAGCACACCGAGTGCCCTCAGGCTCCCCTGGCCCTTCTAAGCACTATCCAGGCCCGTAGCTTTCCGACTCCCAGTGTGTAGGCGGAGTTTAGGGCAACCCAGGGCACTCTTCTGGGGACATCTTGATGTAGCCAGCACTCGCACCGGTTCACGAGCACCGTTCTAGCGAGTTCCACCATGCTGTGGAAGTCGCACTCCTTCCCTAATCTGAGCTGCAGAGTGAAAAACACTAGGCTTCTCCTTCCATTTAGGACCTCCTACCTGAAGTCACCCTGCCCACAGGAGAAAGGCGGCTTGCGTTCCTATTGCAACGAAAGCACAGTTTTTCCTGTAGCACTGCAGGCTTTTGAAGAGGCACGGGCCCAGAGGCCTAGCCAGGGCGTTCCTTGGTGAGGCCGTTCCCTAGTTGCAGAACACCCTGCCTCGAGAAGTTGATTCAGGGAAGCAAACAGTGTGTACTCGGTGTCTCATTTGACTTGTTAGAAACCACAGAGATGTATGCTGCCTGAGCCCATGGAAATGGGGGCATGATGGTACTAGCCTTGCTTTCCATTTGGAAAGCTCCAGTCTTGCTGCCGTGAAGCTCCCTGAAAGTCTCTGCTGTTTTCAGGCCTCTGGCCACTCTAACCATGGGTGTGGGAACTCAGTGAGTTTTCTCTGGCTACACACGGAGCTGCTTTGGCCGGGGTCGGGCTCACCTTGCCATGCACCAAGAGCTAAAGGGAATCTCAATGTGAGTCCTTGCCTCGAGATAAGGCCCTGAGTAGCCCTGCAGAAAGCGAGGCGTGCAGCTCTTTCCATGAGCTCTTAGTCGTTGGTCTGCTTTACCTTAAAGGAAGTTCCCTTTTCAGGACTCCTAGGCCCCTCGGGTGAGCTTCCTTTTTGTTCCAAGCTTTCCGAGTACCTCCCCAGCCCTGTAGGCCTGCTGAGCAACAACGAGGCCCGTTGGTCCCTCGGAGGTCCTCTGTGTCTGCTGAGTCATGGGCAACACACTGCACTCTTTCTTCTGACATCTTGATTCACAGCACTCGCACCGGTTCACGAGCACCCTTCTAGCGAGCTCCAACATGCCGTGGAAGCCGCACTCATTCCCTAGTCTGAGCTGCACAGAGAAAACCACTAGGCTTCTCCTTCCATCTACGAACTCCTAACTGAAGTCACCCCGCCTCCAGGAGAAAGACGGCTTGCGTTCCTATTGCAACGAAAGCACAGTTTCTCCTGTAGCACTGCAGGCTTTTGAAGAGGCACGGGCCCAGAGGCCTAGCTAGGGCGTTCCTCGGTGAGGCCGTTCCCTAGATGCACAACACCCTGCCTCGAGCAGTTGATTCAGGGAAGCAACCAGTGTGTACTCTGTGTCTCTGTTGACTTGTCAGAAACCACAGAGATGTATGCTGCCTGTGCCCATGGAAATGGGGCGTGATGGTACTAGCCTTGCTTTCCAGTTGGAAAGCTCCATTCCTGCTGCCGGGAAGCTCCCTGAAATTCTCTGCTGTTGACAGGCCTCCGGCCACTGTAGGCATGGGTGTGGGAAGAACATGAGTGTTCTCTGGCTACACACGGAGCGTCTTTGCCGGGGTGGGGCTCACCTTGCCATGCTCCAGAGCTAAAGGGAATCTCAACGTGAGTCCTTGCCTCGAGATAAGGCCCTGAGTAGCCCTGCCGAAAGGGAGGCATGCAGCTCTTTCCATGAGCTCTTAGTGGAGGTTACGTTTTATTTGAAAGCAAGTACCCTTTTCAGGACTCCTAGGCCCCACGGCTGAGCATCATTTTGGTTCCCAGATCGCTGACTCCCTCCACACCCCTTGTGGGCCTGCTGAGCAGCATGGAGTCCTATACGTCCCTCGGAGGCCCTCTGTGTCTGCCGAGTCTCGGGCAACACACTGTACGTTACTTCAGAGAGCTACATTTCCAGAACTCTCGAACAGCATCAGAACCCATTTCTAGGCAGTCCAACAGGCCCTGGAAGTCTTCGACATTGCCCTCGTCTGAGCTGCCCTGAGAAAACACTCTGCTTAGAATTTATCGAGGACCTCGTTCCTGAAGTCACTCTCTTCAAGGAGAAATACAGCATCCTAACATGCTGTGTCGCTCACAGGCAAGCAACGTGAGAACTTGCTCGAGGCAAGGACCTGAAAGGCTATGGAGAAGCGGAGGCGTGTAGCAGTTTCCAGGAGACCGTAGTCGCTGCTCGGCAGCATTTTCATGCCAGAACGCTATTCAGGACTCCTAGGTGCCTCGCCTGGAAACCCTAGTCCCTGCAAGCACACCGAGTGCCCTCAGGCTCCCCTGGCCCTTCTAAGCACTATCCAGGCCCGTAGCTTTCCGACTCCCAGTGTGTAGGCGGAGTTTAGGGCAACCCAGGGCACTCTTCTGGGGACATCTTGATGTAGCCAGCACTCGCACCGGTTCACGAGCACCGTTCTAGCGAGTTCCACCATGCTGTGGAAGTCGCACTCCTTCCCTAATCTGAGCTGCAGAGTGAAAAACACTAGGCTTCTCCTTCCATTTAGGACCTCCTACCTGAAGTCACCCTGCCCACAGGAGAAAGGCGGCTTGCGTTCCTATTGCAACGAAAGCACAGTTTTTCCTGTAGCACTGCAGGCTTTTGAAGAGGCACGGGCCCAGAGGCCTAGCCAGGGCGTTCCTTGGTGAGGCCGTTCCCTAGTTGCAGAACACCCTGCCTCGAGAAGTTGATTCAGGGAAGCAAACAGTGTGTACTCGGTGTCTCATTTGACTTGTTAGAAACCACAGAGATGTATGCTGCCTGAGCCCATGGAAATGGGGGCATGATGGTACTAGC
Source organism: Balaenoptera acutorostrata (assembly GCF_949987535.1). NCBI lineage: Eukaryota > Metazoa > Chordata > Mammalia > Artiodactyla > Balaenopteridae > Balaenoptera > Balaenoptera acutorostrata. Next base: position 41,538 of record NW_026646686.1, read on the forward strand.
CTTGCTTTCCATTTGGAAAGCTCCAGTCTTGCTGCCGTGAAGCTCCCTGAAAGTCTCTGCTGTTTTCAGGCCTCTGGCCACTCTAACCATGGGTGTGGGAACTCAGTGAGTTTTCTCTGGCTACACACGGAGCTGCTTTGGCCGGGGTCGGGCTCACCTTGCCATGCACCAAGAGCTAAAGGGAATCTCAATGTGAGTCCTTGCCTCGAGATAAGGCCCTGAGTAGCCCTGCAGAAAGCGAGGCGTGCAGCTCTTTCCATGAGCTCTTAGTCGTTGGTCTGCTTTACCTTAAAGGAAGTTCCCTTTTCAGGACTCCTAGGCCCCTCGGGTGAGCTTCCTTTTTGTTCCAAGCTTTCCGAGTACCTCCCCAGCCCTGTAGGCCTGCTGAGCAACAACGAGGCCCGTTGGTCCCTCGGAGGTCCTCTGTGTCTGCTGAGTCATGGGCAACACACTGCACTCTTTCTTCTGACATCTTGATTCACAGCACTCGCACCGGTTCACGAGCACCCTTCTAGCGAGCTCCAACATGCCGTGGAAGCCGCACTCATTCCCTAGTCTGAGCTGCACAGAGAAAACCACTAGGCTTCTCCTTCCATCTACGAACTCCTAACTGAAGTCACCCCGCCTCCAGGAGAAAGACGGCTTGCGTTCCTATTGCAACGAAAGCACAGTTTCTCCTGTAGCACTGCAGGCTTTTGAAGAGGCACGGGCCCAGAGGCCTAGCTAGGGCGTTCCTTGGTGAGGCCGTTCCCTAGATGCACAACACCCTGCCTCGAGCAGTTGATTCAGGGAAGCAACCAGTGTGTACTCTGTGTCTCTGTTGACTTGTCAGAAACCACAGAGATGTATGCTGCCTGTGCCCATGGAAATGGGGCGTGATGGTACTAGCCTTGCTTTCCAGTTGGAAAGCTCCATTCCTGCTGCCGGGAAGCTCCCTGAAATTCTCTGCTGTTGACAGGCCTCCGGCCACTGTAGGCATGGGTGTGGGAAGAACATGAGTGTTCTCTGGCTACACACGGAGCGTCTTTGCCGGGGTGGGGCTCACCTTGCCATGCTCCAGAGCTAAAGGGAATCTCAACGTGAGTCCTTGCCTCGAGATAAGGCCCTGAGTAGCCCTGCCGAAAGGGAGGCATGCAGCTCTTTCCATGAGCTCTTAGTGGAGGTTACGTTTTATTTGAAAGCAAGTACCCTTTTCAGGACTCCTAGGCCCCACGGCTGAGCATCATTTTGGTTCCCAGATCGCTGACTCCCTCCACACCCCTTGTGGGCCTGCTGAGCAGCATGGAGTCCTATACGTCCCTCGGAGGCCCTCTGTGTCTGCCGAGTCTCGGGCAACACACTGTACGTTACTTCAGAGAGCTACATTTCCAGAACTCTCGAACAGCATCAGAACCCATTTCTAGGCAGTCCAACAGGCCCTGGAAGTCTTCGACATTGCCCTCGTCTGAGCTGCCCTGAGAAAACACTCTGCTTAGAATTTATCGAGGACCTCGTTCCTGAAGTCACTCTCTTCAAGGAGAAATACAGCATCCTAACATGCTGTGTCGCTCACAGGCAAGCAACGTGAGAACTTGCTCGAGGCAAGGACCTGAAAGGCTATGGAGAAGCGGAGGCGTGTAGCAGTTTCCAGGAGGCCGTAGTCGCTGCTCGGCAGCATTTTCATGCCAGAACGCTATTCAGGACTCCTAGGTGCCTCGCCTGGAAACCCTAGTCCCTGCAAGCACACCGAGTGCCCTCAGGCTCCCCTGGCCCTTCTAAGCACTATCCAGGCCCGTAGCTTTCCGACTCCCAGTGTGTAGGCGGAGTTTAGGGCAACCCAGGGCACTCTTCTGGGGACATCTTGATGTAGCCAGCACTCGCACCGGTTCACGAGCACCGTTCTAGCGAGTTCCACCATGCTGTGGAAGTCGCACTCATTCCCTAATCTGAGCTGCAGAGTGAAAAACACTAGGCTTCTCCTTCCATTTAGGACCTCCTACCTGAAGTCACCCTGCCCACAGGAGAAAGGCGGCTTGCGTTCCTATTGCAACGAAAGCACAGTTTTTCCTGTAGCACTGCAGGCTTTTGAAGAGGCACGGGCCCAGAGGCCTAGCCAGGGCGTTCCTTGGTGAGGCCGTTCCCTAGTTGCAGAACACCCTGCCTCGAGAAGTTGATTCAGGGAAGCAAACAGTGTGTACTCGGTGTCTCATTTGACTTGTTAGAAACCACAGAGATGTATGCTGCCTGAGCCCATGGAAATGGGGGCATGATGGTACTAGCCTTGCTTTCCATTTGGAAAGCTCCAGTCTTGCTGCCGTGAAGCTCCCTGAAAGTCTCTGCTGTTTTCAGGCCTCTGGCCACTCTAACCATGGGTGTGGGAACTCAGTGAGTTTTCTCTGGCTACACACGGAGCTGCTTTGGCCGGGGTCGGGCTCACCTTGCCATGCACCAAGAGCTAAAGGGAATCTCAATGTGAGTCCTTGCCTCGAGATAAGGCCCTGAGTAGCCCTGCAGAAAGCGAGGCGTGCAGCTCTTTCCATGAGCTCTTAGTCGTTGGTCTGCTTTACCTTAAAGGAAGTTCCCTTTTCAGGACTCCTAGGCCCCTCGGGTGAGCTTCCTTTTTGTTCCAAGCTTTCCGAGTACCTCCCCAGCCCTGTAGGCCTGCTGAGCAACAACGAGGCCCGTTGGTCCCTCGGAGGTCCTCTGTGTCTGCTGAGTCATGGGCAACACACTGCACTCTTTCTTCTGACATCTTGATTCACAGCACTCGCACCGGTTCACGAGCACCCTTCTAGCGAGCTCCAACATGCCGTGGAAGCCGCACTCATTCCCTAGTCTGAGCTGCACAGAGAAAACCACTAGGCTTCTCCTTCCATCTACGAACTCCTAACTGAAGTCACCCCGCCTCCAGGAGAAAGACGGCTTGCGTTCCTATTGCAACGAAAGCACAGTTTCTCCTGTAGCACTGCAGGCTTTTGAAGAGGCACGGGCCCAGAGGCCTAGCTAGGGCGTTCCTTGGTGAGGCCGTTCCCTAGATGCACAACACCCTGCCTCGAGCAGTTGATTCAGGGAAGCAACCAGTGTGTACTCTGTGTCTCTGTTGACTTGTCAGAAACCACAGAGATGTATGCTGCCTGTGCCCATGGAAATGGGGCGTGATGGTACTAGCCTTGCTTTCCAGTTGGAAAGCTCCATTCCTGCTGCCGGGAAGCTCCCTGAAATTCTCTGCTGTTGACAGGCCTCCGGCCACTGTAGGCATGGGTGTGGGAAGAACATGAGTGTTCTCTGGCTACACACGGAGCGTCTTTGCCGGGGTGGGGCTCACCTTGCCATGCTCCAGAGCTAAAGGGAATCTCAACGTGAGTCCTTGCCTCGAGATAAGGCCCTGAGTAGCCCTGCCGAAAGGGAGGCATGCAGCTCTTTCCATGAGCTCTTAGTGGAGGTTACGTTTTATTTGAAAGCAAGTACCCTTTTCAGGACTCCTAGGCCCCACGGCTGAGCATCATTTTGGTTCCCAGATCGCTGACTCCCTCCACACCCCTTGTGGGCCTGCTGAGCAGCATGGAGTCCTATACGTCCCTCGGAGGCCCTCTGTGTCTGCCGAGTCTCGGGCAACACACTGTACGTTACTTCAGAGAGCTACATTTCCAGAACTCTCGAACAGCATCAGAACCCATTTCTAGGCAGTCCAACAGGCCCTGGAAGTCTTCGACATTGCCCTCGTCTGAGCTGCCCTGAGAAAACACTCTGCTTAGAATTTATCGAGGACCTCGTTCCTGAAGTCACTCTCTTCAAGGAGAAATACAGCATCCTAACATGCTGTGTCGCTCACAGGCAAGCAACGTGAGAACTTGCTCGAGGCAAGGACCTGAAAGGCTATGGAGAAGCGGAGGCGTGTAGCAGTTTCCAGGAGGCCGTAGTCGCTGCTCGGCAGCATTTTCATGCCAGAACGCTATTCAGGACTCCTAGGTGCCTCGCCTGGAAACCCTAGTCCCTGCAAGCACACCGAGTGCCCTCAGGCTCCCCTGGCCCTTCTAAGCACTATCCAGGCCCGTAGCTTTCCGACTCCCAGTGTGTAGGCGGAGTTTAGGGCAACCCAGGGCACTCTTCTGGGGACATCTTGATGTAGCCAGCACTCGCACCGGTTCACGAGCACCGTTCTAGCGAGTTCCACCATGCTGTGGAAGTCGCACTCATTCCCTAATCTGAGCTGCAGAGTGAAAAACACTAGGCTTCTCCTTCCATTTAGGACCTCCTACCTGAAGTCACCCTGCCCACAGGAGAAAGGCGGCTTGCGTTCCTATTGCAACGAAAGCACAGTTTTTCCTGTAGCACTGCAGGCTTTTGAAGAGGCACGGGCCCAGAGGCCTAGCCAGGGCGTTCCTTGGTGAGGCCGTTCCCTAGTTGCAGAACACCCTGCCTCGAGAAGTTGATTCAGGGAAGCAAACAGTGTGTACTCGGTGTCTCATTTGACTTGTTAGAAACCACAGAGATGTATGCTGCCTGAGCCCATGGAAATGGGGGCATGATGGTACTAGCCTTGCTTTCCATTTGGAAAGCTCCAGTCTTGCTGCCGTGAAGCTCCCTGAAAGTCTCTGCTGTTTTCAGGCCTCTGGCCACTCTAACCATGGGTGTGGGAACTCAGTGAGTTTTCTCTGGCTACACACGGAGCTGCTTTGGCCGGGGTCGGGCTCACCTTGCCATGCACCAAGAGCTAAAGGGAATCTCAATGTGAGTCCTTGCCTCGAGATAAGGCCCTGAGTAGCCCTGCAGAAAGCGAGGCGTGCAGCTCTTTCCATGAGCTCTTAGTCGTTGGTCTGCTTTACCTTAAAGGAAGTTCCCTTTTCAGGACTCCTAGGCCCCTCGGGTGAGCTTCCTTTTTGTTCCAAGCTTTCCGAGTACCTCCCCAGCCCTGTAGGCCTGCTGAGCAACAACGAGGCCCGTTGGTCCCTCGGAGGTCCTCTGTGTCTGCTGAGTCATGGGCAACACACTGCACTCTTTCTTCTGACATCTTGATTCACAGCACTCGCACCGGTTCACGAGCACCCTTCTAGCGAGCTCCAACATGCCGTGGAAGCCGCACTCATTCCCTAGTCTGAGCTGCACAGAGAAAACCACTAGGCTTCTCCTTCCATCTACGAACTCCTAACTGAAGTCACCCCGCCTCCAGGAGAAAGACGGCTTGCGTTCCTATTGCAACGAAAGCACAGTTTCTCCTGTAGCACTGCAGGCTTTTGAAGAGGCACGGGCCCAGAGGCCTAGCTAGGGCGTTCCTTGGTGAGGCCGTTCCCTAGATGCACAACACCCTGCCTCGAGCAGTTGATTCAGGGAAGCAACCAGTGTGTACTCTGTGTCTCTGTTGACTTGTCAGAAACCACAGAGATGTATGCTGCCTGTGCCCATGGAAATGGGGCGTGATGGTACTAGCCTTGCTTTCCAGTTGGAAAGCTCCATTCCTGCTGCCGGGAAGCTCCCTGAAATTCTCTGCTGTTGACAGGCCTCCGGCCACTGTAGGCATGGGTGTGGGAAGAACATGAGTGTTCTCTGGCTACACACGGAGCGTCTTTGCCGGGGTGGGGCTCACCTTGCCATGCTCCAGAGCTAAAGGGAATCTCAACGTGAGTCCTTGCCTCGAGATAAGGCCCTGAGTAGCCCTGCCGAAAGGGAGGCATGCAGCTCTTTCCATGAGCTCTTAGTGGAGGTTACGTTTTATTTGAAAGCAAGTACCCTTTTCAGGACTCCTAGGCCCCACAGCTGAGCATCATTTTGGTTCCCAGATCGCTGACTCCCTCCACACCCCTTGTGGGCCTGCTGAGCAGCATGGAGTCCTATACGTCCCTCGGAGGCCCTCTGTGTCTGCCGAGTCTCGGGCAACACACTGTACGTTACTTCAGAGAGCTACATTTCCAGAACTCTCGAACAGCATCAGAACCCATTTCTAGGCAGTCCAACAGGCCCTGGAAGTCTTCGACATTGCCCTCGTCTGAGCTGCCCTGAGAAAACACTCTGCTTAGAATTTATCGAGGACCTCGTTCCTGAAGTCACTCTCTTCAAGGAGAAATACAGCATCCTAACATGCTGTGTCGCTCACAGGCAAGCAACGTGAGAACTTGCTCGAGGCAAGGACCTGAAAGGCTATGGAGAAGCGGAGGCGTGTAGCAGTTTCCAGGAGGCCGTAGTCGCTGCTCGGCAGCATTTTCATGCCAGAACGCTATTCAGGACTCCTAGGTGCCTCGCCTGGAAACCCTAGTCCCTGCAAGCACACCGAGTGCCCTCAGGCTCCCCTGGCCCTTCTAAGCACTATCCAGGCCCGTAGCTTTCCGACTCCCAGTGTGTAGGCGGAGTTTAGGGCAACCCAGGGCACTCTTCTGGGGACATCTTGATGTAGCCAGCACTCGCACCGGTTCACGAGCACCGTTCTAGCGAGTTCCACCATGCTGTGGAAGTCGCACTCCTTCCCTAATCTGAGCTGCAGAGTGAAAAACACTAGGCTTCTCCTTCCATTTAGGACCTCCTACCTGAAGTCACCCTGCCCACAGGAGAAAGGCGGCTTGCGTTCCTATTGCAACGAAAGCACAGTTTTTCCTGTAGCACTGCAGGCTTTTGAAGAGGCACGGGCCCAGAGGCCTAGCCAGGGCGTTCCTTGGTGAGGCCGTTCCCTAGTTGCAGAACACCCTGCCTCGAGAAGTTGATTCAGGGAAGCAAACAGTGTGTACTCGGTGTCTCATTTGACTTGTTAGAAACCACAGAGATGTATGCTGCCTGAGCCCATGGAAATGGGGGCATGATGGTACTAGCCTTGCTTTCCATTTGGAAAGCTCCAGTCTTGCTGCCGTGAAGCTCCCTGAAAGTCTCTGCTGTTTTCAGGCCTCTGGCCACTCTAACCATGGGTGTGGGAACTCAGTGAGTTTTCTCTGGCTACACACGGAGCTGCTTTGGCCGGGGTCGGGCTCACCTTGCCATGCACCAAGAGCTAAAGGGAATCTCAATGTGAGTCCTTGCCTCGAGATAAGGCCCTGAGTAGCCCTGCAGAAAGCGAGGCGTGCAGCTCTTTCCATGAGCTCTTAGTCGTTGGTCTGCTTTACCTTAAAGGAAGTTCCCTTTTCAGGACTCCTAGGCCCCTCGGGTGAGCTTCCTTTTTGTTCCAAGCTTTCCGAGTACCTCCCCAGCCCTGTAGGCCTGCTGAGCAACAACGAGGCCCGTTGGTCCCTCGGAGGTCCTCTGTGTCTGCTGAGTCATGGGCAACACACTGCACTCTTTCTTCTGACATCTTGATTCACAGCACTCGCACCGGTTCACGAGCACCCTTCTAGCGAGCTCCAACATGCCGTGGAAGCCGCACTCATTCCCTAGTCTGAGCTGCACAGAGAAAACCACTAGGCTTCTCCTTCCATCTACGAACTCCTAACTGAAGTCACCCCGCCTCCAGGAGAAAGACGGCTTGCGTTCCTATTGCAACGAAAGCACAGTTTCTCCTGTAGCACTGCAGGCTTTTGAAGAGGCACGGGCCCAGAGGCCTAGCTAGGGCGTTCCTTGGTGAGGCCGTTCCCTAGATGCACAACACCCTGCCTCGAGCAGTTGATTCAGGGAAGCAACCAGTGTGTACTCTGTGTCTCTGTTGACTTGTCAGAAACCACAGAGATGTATGCTGCCTGTGCCCATGGAAATGGGGCGTGATGGTACTAGCCTTGCTTTCCAGTTGGAAAGCTCCATTCCTGCTGCCGGGAAGCTCCCTGAAATTCTCTGCTGTTGACAGGCCTCCGGCCACTGTAGGCATGGGTGTGGGAAGAACATGAGTGTTCTCTGGCTACACACGGAGCGTCTTTGCCGGGGTGGGGCTCACCTTGCCATGCTCCAGAGCTAAAGGGAATCTCAACGTGAGTCCTTGCCTCGAGATAAGGCCCTGAGTAGCCCTGCCGAAAGGGAGGCATGCAGCTCTTTCCATGAGCTCTTAGTGGAGGTTACGTTTTATTTGAAAGCAAGTACCCTTTTCAGGACTCCTAGGCCCCACGGCTGAGCATCATTTTGGTTCCCAGATCGCTGACTCCCTCCACACCCCTTGTGGGCCTGCTGAGCAGCATGGAGTCCTATACGTCCCTCGGAGGCCCTCTGTGTCTGCCGAGTCTCGGGCAACACACTGTACGTTACTTCAGAGAGCTACATTTCCAGAACTCTCGAACAGCATCAGAACCCATTTCTAGGCAGTCCAACAGGCCCTGGAAGTCTTCGACATTGCCCTCGTCTGAGCTGCCCTGAGAAAACACTCTGCTTAGAATTTATCGAGGACCTCGTTCCTGAAGTCACTCTCTTCAAGGAGAAATACAGCATCCTAACATGCTGTGTCGCTCACAGGCAAGCAACGTGAGAACTTGCTCGAGGCAAGGACCTGAAAGGCTATGGAGAAGCGGAGGCGTGTAGCAGTTTCCAGGAGACCGTAGTCGCTGCTCGGCAGCATTTTCATGCCAGAACGCTATTCAGGACTCCTAGGTGCCTCGCCTGGAAACCCTAGTCCCTGCAAGCACACCGAGTGCCCTCAGGCTCCCCTGGCCCTTCTAAGCACTATCCAGGCCCGTAGCTTTCCGACTCCCAGTGTGTAGGCGGAGTTTAGGGCAACCCAGGGCACTCTTCTGGGGACATCTTGATGTAGCCAGCACTCGCACCGGTTCACGAGCACCGTTCTAGCGAGTTCCACCATGCTGTGGAAGTCGCACTCCTTCCCTAATCTGAGCTGCAGAGTGAAAAACACTAGGCTTCTCCTTCCATTTAGGACCTCCTACCTGAAGTCACCCTGCCCACAGGAGAAAGGCGGCTTGCGTTCCTATTGCAACGAAAGCACAGTTTTTCCTGTAGCACTGCAGGCTTTTGAAGAGGCACGGGCCCAGAGGCCTAGCCAGGGCGTTCCTTGGTGAGGCCGTTCCCTAGTTGCAGAACACCCTGCCTCGAGAAGTTGATTCAGGGAAGCAAACAGTGTGTACTCGGTGTCTCATTTGACTTGTTAGAAACCACAGAGATGTATGCTGCCTGAGCCCATGGAAATGGGGGCATGATGGTACTAGCCTTGCTTTCCATTTGGAAAGCTCCAGTCTTGCTGCCGTGAAGCTCCCTGAAAGTCTCTGCTGTTTTCAGGCCTCTGGCCACTCTAACCATGGGTGTGGGAACTCAGTGAGTTTTCTCTGGCTACACACGGAGCTGCTTTGGCCGGGGTCGGGCTCACCTTGCCATGCACCAAGAGCTAAAGGGAATCTCAATGTGAGTCCTTGCCTCGAGATAAGGCCCTGAGTAGCCCTGCAGAAAGCGAGGCGTGCAGCTCTTTCCATGAGCTCTTAGTCGTTGGTCTGCTTTACCTTAAAGGAAGTTCCCTTTTCAGGACTCCTAGGCCCCTCGGGTGAGCTTCCTTTTTGTTCCAAGCTTTCCGAGTACCTCCCCAGCCCTGTAGGCCTGCTGAGCAACAACGAGGCCCGTTGGTCCCTCGGAGGTCCTCTGTGTCTGCTGAGTCATGGGCAACACACTGCACTCTTTCTTCTGACATCTTGATTCACAGCACTCGCACCGGTTCACGAGCACCCTTCTAGCGAGCTCCAACATGCCGTGGAAGCCGCACTCATTCCCTAGTCTGAGCTGCACAGAGAAAACCACTAGGCTTCTCCTTCCATCTACGAACTCCTAACTGAAGTCACCCCGCCTCCAGGAGAAAGACGGCTTGCGTTCCTATTGCAACGAAAGCACAGTTTCTCCTGTAGCACTGCAGGCTTTTGAAGAGGCACGGGCCCAGAGGCCTAGCTAGGGCGTTCCTTGGTGAGGCCGTTCCCTAGATGCACAACACCCTGCCTCGAGCAGTTGATTCAGGGAAGCAACCAGTGTGTACTCTGTGTCTCTGTTGACTTGTCAGAAACCACAGAGATGTATGCTGCCTGTGCCCATGGAAATGGGGCGTGATGGTACTAGCCTTGCTTTCCAGTTGGAAAGCTCCATTCCTGCTGCCGGGAAGCTCCCTGAAATTCTCTGCTGTTGACAGGCCTCCGGCCACTGTAGGCATGGGTGTGGGAAGAACATGAGTGTTCTCTGGCTACACACGGAGCGTCTTTGCCGGGGTGGGGCTCACCTTGCCATGCTCCAGAGCTAAAGGGAATCTCAACGTGAGTCCTTGCCTCGAGATAAGGCCCTGAGTAGCCCTGCCGAAAGGGAGGCATGCAGCTCTTTCCATGAGCTCTTAGTGGAGGTTACGTTTTATTTGAAAGCAAGTACCCTTTTCAGGACTCCTAGGCCCCACGGCTGAGCATCATTTTGGTTCCCAGATCGCTGACTCCCTCCACACCCCTTGTGGGCCTGCTGAGCAGCATGGAGTCCTATACGTCCCTCGGAGGCCCTCTGTGTCTGCCGAGTCTCGGGCAACACACTGTACGTTACTTCAGAGAGCTACATTTCCAGAACTCTCGAACAGCATCAGAACCCATTTCTAGGCAGTCCAACAGGCCCTGGAAGTCTTCGACATTGCCCTCGTCTGAGCTGCCCTGAGAAAACACTCTGCTTAGAATTTATCGAGGACCTCGTTCCTGAAGTCACTCTCTTCAAGGAGAAATACAGCATCCTAACATGCTGTGTCGCTCACAGGCAAGCAACGTGAGAACTTGCTCGAGGCAAGGACCTGAAAGGCTATGGAGAAGCGGAGGCGTGTAGCAGTTTCCAGGAGGCCGTAGTCGCTGCTCGGCAGCATTTTCATGCCAGAACGCTATTCAGGACTCCTAGGTGCCTCGCCTGGAAACCCTAGTCCCTGCAAGCACACCGAGTGCCCTCAGGCTCCCCTGGCCCTTCTAAGCACTATCCAGGCCCGTAGCTTTCCGACTCCCAGTGTGTAGGCGGAGTTTAGGGCAACCCAGGGCACTCTTCTGGGGACATCTTGATGTAGCCAGCACTCGCACCGGTTCACGAGCACCGTTCTAGCGAGTTCCACCATGCTGTGGAAGTCGCACTCATTCCCTAATCTGAGCTGCAGAGTGAAAAACACTAGGCTTCTCCTTCCATTTAGGACCTCCTACCTGAAGTCACCCTGCCCACAGGAGAAAGGCGGCTTGCGTTCCTATTGCAACGAAAGCACAGTTTTTCCTGTAGCACTGCAGGCTTTTGAAGAGGCACGGGCCCAGAGGCCTAGCCAGGGCGTTCCTTGGTGAGGCCGTTCCCTAGTTGCAGAACACCCTGCCTCGAGAAGTTGATTCAGGGAAGCAAACAGTGTGTACTCGGTGTCTCATTTGACTTGTTAGAAACCACAGAGATGTATGCTGCCTGAGCCCATGGAAATGGGGGCATGATGGTACTAGCCTTGCTTTCCATTTGGAAAGCTCCAGTCTTGCTGCCGTGAAGCTCCCTGAAAGTCTCTGCTGTTTTCAGGCCTCTGGCCACTCTAACCATGGGTGTGGGAACTCAGTGAGTTTTCTCTGGCTACACACGGAGCTGCTTTGGCCGGGGTCGGGCTCACCTTGCCATGCACCAAGAGCTAAAGGGAATCTCAATGTGAGTCCTTGCCTCGAGATAAGGCCCTGAGTAGCCCTGCAGAAAGCGAGGCGTGCAGCTCTTTCCATGAGCTCTTAGTCGTTGGTCTGCTTTACCTTAAAGGAAGTTCCCTTTTCAGGACTCCTAGGCCCCTCGGGTGAGCTTCCTTTTTGTTCCAAGCTTTCCGAGTACCTCCCCAGCCCTGTAGGCCTGCTGAGCAACAACGAGGCCCGTTGGTCCCTCGGAGGTCCTCTGTGTCTGCTGAGTCATGGGCAACACACTGCACTCTTTCTTCTGACATCTTGATTCACAGCACTCGCACCGGTTCACGAGCACCCTTCTAGCGAGCTCCAACATGCCGTGGAAGCCGCACTCATTCCCTAGTCTGAGCTGCACAGAGAAAACCACTAGGCTTCTCCTTCCATCTACGAACTCCTAACTGAAGTCACCCCGCCTCCAGGAGAAAGACGGCTTGCGTTCCTATTGCAACGAAAGCACAGTTTCTCCTGTAGCACTGCAGGCTTTTGAAGAGGCACGGGCCCAGAGGCCTAGCTAGGGCGTTCCTTGGTGAGGCCGTTCCCTAGATGCACAACACCCTGCCTCGAGCAGTTGATTCAGGGAAGCAACCAGTGTGTACTCTGTGTCTCTGTTGACTTGTCAGAAACCACAGAGATGTATGCTGCCTGTGCCCATGGAAATGGGGCGTGATGGTACTAGCCTTGCTTTCCAGTTGGAAAGCTCCATTCCTGCTGCCGGGAAGCTCCCTGAAATTCTCTGCTGTTGACAGGCCTCCGGCCACTGTAGGCATGGGTGTGGGAAGAACATGAGTGTTCTCTGGCTACACACGGAGCGTCTTTGCCGGGGTGGGGCTCACCTTGCCATGCTCCAGAGCTAAAGGGAATCTCAACGTGAGTCCTTGCCTCGAGATAAGGCCCTGAGTAGCCCTGCCGAAAGGGAGGCATGCAGCTCTTTCCATGAGCTCTTAGTGGAGGTTACGTTTTATTTGAAAGCAAGTACCCTTTTCAGGACTCCTAGGCCCCACGGCTGAGCATCATTTTGGTTCCCAGATCGCTGACTCCCTCCACACCCCTTGTGGGCCTGCTGAGCAGCATGGAGTCCTATACGTCCCTCGGAGGCCCTCTGTGTCTGCCGAGTCTCGGGCAACACACTGTACGTTACTTCAGAGAGCTACATTTCCAGAACTCTCGAACAGCATCAGAACCCATTTCTAGGCAGTCCAACAGGCCCTGGAAGTCTTCGACATTGCCCTCGTCTGAGCTGCCCTGAGAAAACACTCTGCTTAGAATTTATCGAGGACCTCGTTCCTGAAGTCACTCTCTTCAAGGAGAAATACAGCATCCTAACATGCTGTGTCGCTCACAGGCAAGCAACGTGAGAACTTGCTCGAGGCAAGGACCTGAAAGGCTATGGAGAAGCGGAGGCGTGTAGCAGTTTCCAGGAGGCCGTAGTCGCTGCTCGGCAGCATTTTCATGCCAGAACGCTATTCAGGACTCCTAGGTGCCTCGCCTGGAAACCCTAGTCCCTGCAAGCACACCGAGTGCCCTCAGGCTCCCCTGGCCCTTCTAAGCACTATCCAGGCCCGTAGCTTTCCGACTCCCAGTGTGTAGGCGGAGTTTAGGGCAACCCAGGGCACTCTTCTGGGGACATCTTGATGTAGCCAGCACTCGCACCGGTTCACGAGCACCGTTCTAGCGAGTTCCACCATGCTGTGGAAGTCGCACTCATTCCCTAATCTGAGCTGCAGAGTGAAAAACACTAGGCTTCTCCTTCCATTTAGGACCTCCTACCTGAAGTCACCCTGCCCACAGGAGAAAGGCGGCTTGCGTTCCTATTGCAACGAAAGCACAGTTTTTCCTGTAGCACTGCAGGCTTTTGAAGAGGCACGGGCCCAGAGGCCTAGCCAGGGCGTTCCTTGGTGAGGCCGTTCCCTAGTTGCAGAACACCCTGCCTCGAGAAGTTGATTCAGGGAAGCAAACAGTGTGTACTCGGTGTCTCATTTGACTTGTTAGAAACCACAGAGATGTATGCTGCCTGAGCCCATGGAAATGGGGGCATGATGGTACTAGCCTTGCTTTCCATTTGGAAAGCTCCAGTCTTGCTGCCGTGAAGCTCCCTGAAAGTCTCTGCTGTTTTCAGGCCTCTGGCCACTCTAACCATGGGTGTGGGAACTCAGTGAGTTTTCTCTGGCTACACACGGAGCTGCTTTGGCCGGGGTCGGGCTCACCTTGCCATGCACCAAGAGCTAAAGGGAATCTCAATGTGAGTCCTTGCCTCGAGATAAGGCCCTGAGTAGCCCTGCAGAAAGCGAGGCGTGCAGCTCTTTCCATGAGCTCTTAGTCGTTGGTCTGCTTTACCTTAAAGGAAGTTCCCTTTTCAGGACTCCTAGGCCCCTCGGGTGAGCTTCCTTTTTGTTCCAAGCTTTCCGAGTACCTCCCCAGCCCTGTAGGCCTGCTGAGCAACAACGAGGCCCGTTGGTCCCTCGGAGGTCCTCTGTGTCTGCTGAGTCATGGGCAACACACTGCACTCTTTCTTCTGACATCTTGATTCACAGCACTCGCACCGGTTCACGAGCACCCTTCTAGCGAGCTCCAACATGCCGTGGAAGCCGCACTCATTCCCTAGTCTGAGCTGCACAGAGAAAACCACTAGGCTTCTCCTTCCATCTACGAACTCCTAACTGAAGTCACCCCGCCTCCAGGAGAAAGACGGCTTGCGTTCCTATTGCAACGAAAGCACAGTTTCTCCTGTAGCACTGCAGGCTTTTGAAGAGGCACGGGCCCAGAGGCCTAGCTAGGGCGTTCCTTGGTGAGGCCGTTCCCTAGATGCACAACACCCTGCCTCGAGCAGTTGATTCAGGGAAGCAACCAGTGTGTACTCTGTGTCTCTGTTGACTTGTCAGAAACCACAGAGATGTATGCTGCCTGTGCCCATGGAAATGGGGCGTGATGGTACTAGCCTTGCTTTCCAGTTGGAAAGCTCCATTCCTGCTGCCGGGAAGCTCCCTGAAATTCTCTGCTGTTGACAGGCCTCCGGCCACTGTAGGCATGGGTGTGGGAAGAACATGAGTGTTCTCTGGCTACACACGGAGCGTCTTTGCCGGGGTGGGGCTCACCTTGCCATGCTCCAGAGCTAAAGGGAATCTCAACGTGAGTCCTTGCCTCGAGATAAGGCCCTGAGTAGCCCTGCCGAAAGGGAGGCATGCAGCTCTTTCCATGAGCTCTTAGTGGAGGTTACGTTTTATTTGAAAGCAAGTACCCTTTTCAGGACTCCTAGGCCCCACGGCTGAGCATCATTTTGGTTCCCAGATCGCTGACTCCCTCCACACCCCTTGTGGGCCTGCTGAGCAGCATGGAGTCCTATACGTCCCTCGGAGGCCCTCTGTGTCTGCCGAGTCTCGGGCAACACACTGTACGTTACTTCAGAGAGCTACATTTCCAGAACTCTCGAACAGCATCAGAACCCATTTCTAGGCAGTCCAACAGGCCCTGGAAGTCTTCGACATTGCCCTCGTCTGAGCTGCCCTGAGAAAACACTCTGCTTAGAATTTATCGAGGACCTCGTTCCTGAAGTCACTCTCTTCAAGGAGAAATACAGCATCCTAACATGCTGTGTCGCTCACAGGCAAGCAACGTGAGAACTTGCTCGAGGCAAGGACCTGAAAGGCTATGGAGAAGCGGAGGCGTGTAGCAGTTTCCAGGAGGCCGTAGTCGCTGCTCGGCAGCATTTTCATGCCAGAACGCTATTCAGGACTCCTAGGTGCCTCGCCTGGAAACCCTAGTCCCTGCAAGCACACCGAGTGCCCTCAGGCTCCCCTGGCCCTTCTAAGCACTATCCAGGCCCGTAGCTTTCCGACTCCCAGTGTGTAGGCGGAGTTTAGGGCAACCCAGGGCACTCTTCTGGGGACATCTTGATGTAGCCAGCACTCGCACCGGTTCACGAGCACCGTTCTAGCGAGTTCCACCATGCTGTGGAAGTCGCACTCATTCCCTAATCTGAGCTGCAGAGTGAAAAACACTAGGCTTCTCCTTCCATTTAGGACCTCCTACCTGAAGTCACCCTGCCCACAGGAGAAAGGCGGCTTGCGTTCCTATTGCAACGAAAGCACAGTTTTTCCTGTAGCACTGCAGGCTTTTGAAGAGGCACGGGCCCAGAGGCCTAGCCAGGGCGTTCCTTGGTGAGGCCGTTCCCTAGTTGCAGAACACCCTGCCTCGAGAAGTTGATTCAGGGAAGCAAACAGTGTGTACTCGGTGTCTCATTTGACTTGTTAGAAACCACAGAGATGTATGCTGCCTGAGCCCATGGAAATGGGGGCATGATGGTACTAGCCTTGCTTTCCATTTGGAAAGCTCCAGTCTTGCTGCCGTGAAGCTCCCTGAAAGTCTCTGCTGTTTTCAGGCCTCTGGCCACTCTAACCATGGGTGTGGGAACTCAGTGAGTTTTCTCTGGCTACACACGGAGCTGCTTTGGCCGGGGTCGGGCTCACCTTGCCATGCACCAAGAGCTAAAGGGAATCTCAATGTGAGTCCTTGCCTCGAGATAAGGCCCTGAGTAGCCCTGCAGAAAGCGAGGCGTGCAGCTCTTTCCATGAGCTCTTAGTCGTTGGTCTGCTTTACCTTAAAGGAAGTTCCCTTTTCAGGACTCCTAGGCCCCTCGGGTGAGCTTCCTTTTTGTTCCAAGCTTTCCGAGTACCTCCCCAGCCCTGTAGGCCTGCTGAGCAACAACGAGGCCCGTTGGTCCCTCGGAGGTCCTCTGTGTCTGCTGAGTCATGGGCAACACACTGCACTCTTTCTTCTGACATCTTGATTCACAGCACTCGCACCGGTTCACGAGCACCCTTCTAGCGAGCTCCAACATGCCGTGGAAGCCGCACTCATTCCCTAGTCTGAGCTGCACAGAGAAAACCACTAGGCTTCTCCTTCCATCTACGAACTCCTAACTGAAGTCACCCCGCCTCCAGGAGAAAGACGGCTTGCGTTCCTATTGCAACGAAAGCACAGTTTCTCCTGTAGCACTGCAGGCTTTTGAAGAGGCACGGGCCCAGAGGCCTAGCTAGGGCGTTCCTCGGTGAGGCCGTTCCCTAGATGCACAACACCCTGCCTCGAGCAGTTGATTCAGGGAAGCAACCAGTGTGTACTCTGTGTCTCTGTTGACTTGTCAGAAACCACAGAGATGTATGCTGCCTGTGCCCATGGAAATGGGGCGTGATGGTACTAGCCTTGCTTTCCAGTTGGAAAGCTCCATTCCTGCTGCCGGGAAGCTCCCTGAAATTCTCTGCTGTTGACAGGCCTCCGGCCACTGTAGGCATGGGTGTGGGAAGAACATGAGTGTTCTCTGGCTACACACGGAGCGTCTTTGCCGGGGTGGGGCTCACCTTGCCATGCTCCAGAGCTAAAGGGAATCTCAACGTGAGTCCTTGCCTCGAGATAAGGCCCTGAGTAGCCCTGCCGAAAGGGAGGCATGCAGCTCTTTCCATGAGCTCTTAGTGGAGGTTACGTTTTATTTGAAAGCAAGTACCCTTTTCAGGACTCCTAGGCCCCACGGCTGAGCATCATTTTGGTTCCCAGATCGCTGACTCCCTCCACACCCCTTGTGGGCCTGCTGAGCAGCATGGAGTCCTATACGTCCCTCGGAGGCCCTCTGTGTCTGCCGAGTCTCGGGCAACACACTGTACGTTACTTCAGAGAGCTACATTTCCAGAACTCTCGAACAGCATCAGAACCCATTTCTAGGCAGTCCAACAGGCCCTGGAAGTCTTCGACATTGCCCTCGTCTGAGCTGCCCTGAGAAAACACTCTGCTTAGAATTTATCGAGGACCTCGTTCCTGAAGTCACTCTCTTCAAGGAGAAATACAGCATCCTAACATGCTGTGTCGCTCACAGGCAAGCAACGTGAGAACTTGCTCGAGGCAAGGACCTGAAAGGCTATGGAGAAGCGGAGGCGTGTAGCAGTTTCCAGGAGGCCGTAGTCGCTGCTCGGCAGCATTTTCATGCCAGAACGCTATTCAGGACTCCTAGGTGCCTCGCCTGGAAACCCTAGTCCCTGCAAGCACACCGAGTGCCCTCAGGCTCCCCTGGCCCTTCTAAGCACTATCCAGGCCCGTAGCTTTCCGACTCCCAGTGTGTAGGCGGAGTTTAGGGCAACCCAGGGCACTCTTCTGGGGACATCTTGATGTAGCCAGCACTCGCACCGGTTCACGAGCACCGTTCTAGCGAGTTCCACCATGCTGTGGAAGTCGCACTCATTCCCTAATCTGAGCTGCAGAGTGAAAAACACTAGGCTTCTCCTTCCATTTAGGACCTCCTACCTGAAGTCACCCTGCCCACAGGAGAAAGGCGGCTTGCGTTCCTATTGCAACGAAAGCACAGTTTTTCCTGTAGCACTGCAGGCTTTTGAAGAGGCACGGGCCCAGAGGCCTAGCCAGGGCGTTCCTTGGTGAGGCCGTTCCCTAGTTGCAGAACACCCTGCCTCGAGAAGTTGATTCAGGGAAGCAAACAGTGTGTACTCGGTGTCTCATTTGACTTGTTAGAAACCACAGAGATGTATGCTGCCTGAGCCCATGGAAATGGGGGCATGATGGTACTAGCCTTGCTTTCCATTTGGAAAGCTCCAGTCTTGCTGCCGTGAAGCTCCCTGAAAGTCTCTGCTGTTTTCAGGCCTCTGGCCACTCTAACCATGGGTGTGGGAACTCAGTGAGTTTTCTCTGGCTACACACGGAGCTGCTTTGGCCGGGGTCGGGCTCACCTTGCCATGCACCAAGAGCTAAAGGGAATCTCAATGTGAGTCCTTGCCTCGAGATAAGGCCCTGAGTAGCCCTGCAGAAAGCGAGGCGTGCAGCTCTTTCCATGAGCTCTTAGTCGTTGGTCTGCTTTACCTTAAAGGAAGTTCCCTTTTCAGGACTCCTAGGCCCCTCGGGTGAGCTTCCTTTTTGTTCCAAGCTTTCCGAGTACCTCCCCAGCCCTGTAGGCCTGCTGAGCAACAACGAGGCCCGTTGGTCCCTCGGAGGTCCTCTGTGTCTGCTGAGTCATGGGCAACACACTGCACTCTTTCTTCTGACATCTTGATTCACAGCACTCGCACCGGTTCACGAGCACCCTTCTAGCGAGCTCCAACATGCCGTGGAAGCCGCACTCATTCCCTAGTCTGAGCTGCACAGAGAAAACCACTAGGCTTCTCCTTCCATCTACGAACTCCTAACTGAAGTCACCCCGCCTCCAGGAGAAAGACGGCTTGCGTTCCTATTGCAACGAAAGCACAGTTTCTCCTGTAGCACTGCAGGCTTTTGAAGAGGCACGGGCCCAGAGGCCTAGCTAGGGCGTTCCTCGGTGAGGCCGTTCCCTAGATGCACAACACCCTGCCTCGAGCAGTTGATTCAGGGAAGCAACCAGTGTGTACTCTGTGTCTCTGTTGACTTGTCAGAAACCACAGAGATGTATGCTGCCTGTGCCCATGGAAATGGGGCGTGATGGTACTAGCCTTGCTTTCCAGTTGGAAAGCTCCATTCCTGCTGCCGGGAAGCTCCCTGAAATTCTCTGCTGTTGACAGGCCTCCGGCCACTGTAGGCATGGGTGTGGGAAGAACATGAGTGTTCTCTGGCTACACACGGAGCGTCTTTGCCGGGGTGGGGCTCACCTTGCCATGCTCCAGAGCTAAAGGGAATCTCAACGTGAGTCCTTGCCTCGAGATAAGGCCCTGAGTAGCCCTGCCGAAAGGGAGGCATGCAGCTCTTTCCATGAGCTCTTAGTGGAGGTTACGTTTTATTTGAAAGCAAGTACCCTTTTCAGGACTCCTAGGCCCCACGGCTGAGCATCATTTTGGTTCCCAGATCGCTGACTCCCTCCACACCCCTTGTGGGCCTGCTGAGCAGCATGGAGTCCTATACGTCCCTCGGAGGCCCTCTGTGTCTGCCGAGTCTCGGGCAACACACTGTACGTTACTTCAGAGAGCTACATTTCCAGAACTCTCGAACAGCATCAGAACCCATTTCTAGGCAGTCCAACAGGCCCTGGAAGTCTTCGACATTGCCCTCGTCTGAGCTGCCCTGAGAAAACACTCTGCTTAGAATTTATCGAGGACCTCGTTCCTGAAGTCACTCTCTTCAAGGAGAAATACAGCATCCTAACATGCTGTGTCGCTCACAGGCAAGCAACGTGAGAACTTGCTCGAGGCAAGGACCTGAAAGGCTATGGAGAAGCGGAGGCGTGTAGCAGTTTCCAGGAGGCCGTAGTCGCTGCTCGGCAGCATTTTCATGCCAGAACGCTATTCAGGACTCCTAGGTGCCTCGCCTGGAAACCCTAGTCCCTGCAAGCACACCGAGTGCCCTCAGGCTCCCCTGGCCCTTCTAAGCACTATCCAGGCCCGTAGCTTTCCGACTCCCAGTGTGTAGGCGGAGTTTAGGGCAACCCAGGGCACTCTTCTGGGGACATCTTGATGTAGCCAGCACTCGCACCGGTTCACGAGCACCGTTCTAGCGAGTTCCACCATGCTGTGGAAGTCGCACTCATTCCCTAATCTGAGCTGCAGAGTGAAAAACACTAGGCTTCTCCTTCCATTTAGGACCTCCTACCTGAAGTCACCCTGCCCACAGGAGAAAGGCGGCTTGCGTTCCTATTGCAACGAAAGCACAGTTTTTCCTGTAGCACTGCAGGCTTTTGAAGAGGCACGGGCCCAGAGGCCTAGCCAGGGCGTTCCTTGGTGAGGCCGTTCCCTAGTTGCAGAACACCCTGCCTCGAGAAGTTGATTCAGGGAAGCAAACAGTGTGTACTCGGTGTCTCATTTGACTTGTTAGAAACCACAGAGATGTATGCTGCCTGAGCCCATGGAAATGGGGGCATGATGGTACTAGCCTTGCTTTCCATTTGGAAAGCTCCAGTCTTGCTGCCGTGAAGCTCCCTGAAAGTCTCTGCTGTTTTCAGGCCTCTGGCCACTCTAACCATGGGTGTGGGAACTCAGTGAGTTTTCTCTGGCTACACACGGAGCTGCTTTGGCCGGGGTCGGGCTCACCTTGCCATGCACCAAGAGCTAAAGGGAATCTCAATGTGAGTCCTTGCCTCGAGATAAGGCCCTGAGTAGCCCTGCAGAAAGCGAGGCGTGCAGCTCTTTCCATGAGCTCTTAGTCGTTGGTCTGCTTTACCTTAAAGGAAGTTCCCTTTTCAGGACTCCTAGGCCCCTCGGGTGAGCTTCCTTTTTGTTCCAAGCTTTCCGAGTACCTCCCCAGCCCTGTAGGCCTGCTGAGCAACAACGAGGCCCGTTGGTCCCTCGGAGGTCCTCTGTGTCTGCTGAGTCATGGGCAACACACTGCACTCTTTCTTCTGACATCTTGATTCACAGCACTCGCACCGGTTCACGAGCACCCTTCTAGCGAGCTCCAACATGCCGTGGAAGCCGCACTCATTCCCTAGTCTGAGCTGCACAGAGAAAACCACTAGGCTTCTCCTTCCATCTACGAACTCCTAACTGAAGTCACCCCGCCTCCAGGAGAAAGACGGCTTGCGTTCCTATTGCAACGAAAGCACAGTTTCTCCTGTAGCACTGCAGGCTTTTGAAGAGGCACGGGCCCAGAGGCCTAGCTAGGGCGTTCCTCGGTGAGGCCGTTCCCTAGATGCACAACACCCTGCCTCGAGCAGTTGATTCAGGGAAGCAACCAGTGTGTACTCTGTGTCTCTGTTGACTTGTCAGAAACCACAGAGATGTATGCTGCCTGTGCCCATGGAAATGGGGCGTGATGGTACTAGCCTTGCTTTCCAGTTGGAAAGCTCCATTCCTGCTGCCGGGAAGCTCCCTGAAATTCTCTGCTGTTGACAGGCCTCCGGCCACTGTAGGCATGGGTGTGGGAAGAACATGAGTGTTCTCTGGCTACACACGGAGCGTCTTTGCCGGGGTGGGGCTCACCTTGCCATGCTCCAGAGCTAAAGGGAATCTCAACGTGAGTCCTTGCCTCGAGATAAGGCCCTGAGTAGCCCTGCCGAAAGGGAGGCATGCAGCTCTTTCCATGAGCTCTTAGTGGAGGTTACGTTTTATTTGAAAGCAAGTACCCTTTTCAGGACTCCTAGGCCCCACGGCTGAGCATCATTTTGGTTCCCAGATCGCTGACTCCCTCCACACCCCTTGTGGGCCTGCTGAGCAGCATGGAGTCCTATACGTCCCTCGGAGGCCCTCTGTGTCTGCCGAGTCTCGGGCAACACACTGTACGTTACTTCAGAGAGCTACATTTCCAGAACTCTCGAACAGCATCAGAACCCATTTCTAGGCAGTCCAACAGGCCCTGGAAGTCTTCGACATTGCCCTCGTCTGAGCTGCCCTGAGAAAACACTCTGCTTAGAATTTATCGAGGACCTCGTTCCTGAAGTCACTCTCTTCAAGGAGAAATACAGCATCCTAACATGCTGTGTCGCTCACAGGCAAGCAACGTGAGAACTTGCTCGAGGCAAGGACCTGAAAGGCTATGGAGAAGCGGAGGCGTGTAGCAGTTTCCAGGAGGCCGTAGTCGCTGCTCGGCAGCATTTTCATGCCAGAACGCTATTCAGGACTCCTAGGTGCCTCGCCTGGAAACCCTAGTCCCTGCAAGCACACCGAGTGCCCTCAGGCTCCCCTGGCCCTTCTAAGCACTATCCAGGCCCGTAGCTTTCCGACTCCCAGTGTGTAGGCGGAGTTTAGGGCAACCCAGGGCACTCTTCTGGGGACATCTTGATGTAGCCAGCACTCGCACCGGTTCACGAGCACCGTTCTAGCGAGTTCCACCATGCTGTGGAAGTCGCACTCATTCCCTAATCTGAGCTGCAGAGTGAAAAACACTAGGCTTCTCCTTCCATTTAGGACCTCCTACCTGAAGTCACCCTGCCCACAGGAGAAAGGCGGCTTGCGTTCCTATTGCAACGAAAGCACAGTTTTTCCTGTAGCACTGCAGGCTTTTGAAGAGGCACGGGCCCAGAGGCCTAGCCAGGGCGTTCCTTGGTGAGGCCGTTCCCTAGTTGCAGAACACCCTGCCTCGAGAAGTTGATTCAGGGAAGCAAACAGTGTGTACTCGGTGTCTCATTTGACTTGTTAGAAACCACAGAGATGTATGCTGCCTGAGCCCATGGAAATGGGGGCATGATGGTACTAGCCTTGCTTTCCATTTGGAAAGCTCCAGTCTTGCTGCCGTGAAGCTCCCTGAAAGTCTCTGCTGTTTTCAGGCCTCTGGCCACTCTAACCATGGGTGTGGGAACTCAGTGAGTTTTCTCTGGCTACACACGGAGCTGCTTTGGCCGGGGTCGGGCTCACCTTGCCATGCACCAAGAGCTAAAGGGAATCTCAATGTGAGTCCTTGCCTCGAGATAAGGCCCTGAGTAGCCCTGCAGAAAGCGAGGCGTGCAGCTCTTTCCATGAGCTCTTAGTCGTTGGTCTGCTTTACCTTAAAGGAAGTTCCCTTTTCAGGACTCCTAGGCCCCTCGGGTGAGCTTCCTTTTTGTTCCAAGCTTTCCGAGTACCTCCCCAGCCCTGTAGGCCTGCTGAGCAACAACGAGGCCCGTTGGTCCCTCGGAGGTCCTCTGTGTCTGCTGAGTCATGGGCAACACACTGCACTCTTTCTTCTGACATCTTGATTCACAGCACTCGCACCGGTTCACGAGCACCCTTCTAGCGAGCTCCAACATGCCGTGGAAGCCGCACTCATTCCCTAGTCTGAGCTGCACAGAGAAAACCACTAGGCTTCTCCTTCCATCTACGAACTCCTAACTGAAGTCACCCCGCCTCCAGGAGAAAGACGGCTTGCGTTCCTATTGCAACGAAAGCACAGTTTCTCCTGTAGCACTGCAGGCTTTTGAAGAGGCACGGGCCCAGAGGCCTAGCTAGGGCGTTCCTCGGTGAGGCCGTTCCCTAGATGCACAACACCCTGCCTCGAGCAGTTGATTCAGGGAAGCAACCAGTGTGTACTCTGTGTCTCTGTTGACTTGTCAGAAACCACAGAGATGTATGCTGCCTGTGCCCATGGAAATGGGGCGTGATGGTACTAGCCTTGCTTTCCAGTTGGAAAGCTCCATTCCTGCTGCCGGGAAGCTCCCTGAAATTCTCTGCTGTTGACAGGCCTCCGGCCACTGTAGGCATGGGTGTGGGAAGAACATGAGTGTTCTCTGGCTACACACGGAGCGTCTTTGCCGGGGTGGGGCTCACCTTGCCATGCTCCAGAGCTAAAGGGAATCTCAACGTGAGTCCTTGCCTCGAGATAAGGCCCTGAGTAGCCCTGCCGAAAGGGAGGCATGCAGCTCTTTCCATGAGCTCTTAGTGGAGGTTACGTTTTATTTGAAAGCAAGTACCCTTTTCAGGACTCCTAGGCCCCACGGCTGAGCATCATTTTGGTTCCCAGATCGCTGACTCCCTCCACACCCCTTGTGGGCCTGCTGAGCAGCATGGAGTCCTATACGTCCCTCGGAGGCCCTCTGTGTCTGCCGAGTCTCGGGCAACACACTGTACGTTACTTCAGAGAGCTACATTTCCAGAACTCTCGAACAGCATCAGAACCCATTTCTAGGCAGTCCAACAGGCCCTGGAAGTCTTCGACATTGCCCTCGTCTGAGCTGCCCTGAGAAAACACTCTGCTTAGAATTTATCGAGGACCTCGTTCCTGAAGTCACTCTCTTCAAGGAGAAATACAGCATCCTAACATGCTGTGTCGCTCACAGGCAAGCAACGTGAGAACTTGCTCGAGGCAAGGACCTGAAAGGCTATGGAGAAGCGGAGGCGTGTAGCAGTTTCCAGGAGGCCGTAGTCGCTGCTCGGCAGCATTTTCATGCCAGAACGCTATTCAGGACTCCTAGGTGCCTCGCCTGGAAACCCTAGTCCCTGCAAGCACACCGAGTGCCCTCAGGCTCCCCTGGCCCTTCTAAGCACTATCCAGGCCCGTAGCTTTCCGACTCCCAGTGTGTAGGCGGAGTTTAGGGCAACCCAGGGCACTCTTCTGGGGACATCTTGATGTAGCCAGCACTCGCACCGGTTCACGAGCACCGTTCTAGCGAGTTCCACCATGCTGTGGAAGTCGCACTCATTCCCTAATCTGAGCTGCAGAGTGAAAAACACTAGGCTTCTCCTTCCATTTAGGACCTCCTACCTGAAGTCACCCTGCCCACAGGAGAAAGGCGGCTTGCGTTCCTATTGCAACGAAAGCACAGTTTTTCCTGTAGCACTGCAGGCTTTTGAAGAGGCACGGGCCCAGAGGCCTAGCCAGGGCGTTCCTTGGTGAGGCCGTTCCCTAGTTGCAGAACACCCTGCCTCGAGAAGTTGATTCAGGGAAGCAAACAGTGTGTACTCGGTGTCTCATTTGACTTGTTAGAAACCACAGAGATGTATGCTGCCTGAGCCCATGGAAATGGGGGCATGATGGTACTAGCCTTGCTTTCCATTTGGAAAGCTCCAGTCTTGCTGCCGTGAAGCTCCCTGAAAGTCTCTGCTGTTTTCAGGCCTCTGGCCACTCTAACCATGGGTGTGGGAACTCAGTGAGTTTTCTCTGGCTACACACGGAGCTGCTTTGGCCGGGGTCGGGCTCACCTTGCCATGCACCAAGAGCTAAAGGGAATCTCAATGTGAGTCCTTGCCTCGAGATAAGGCCCTGAGTAGCCCTGCAGAAAGCGAGGCGTGCAGCTCTTTCCATGAGCTCTTAGTCGTTGGTCTGCTTTACCTTAAAGGAAGTTCCCTTTTCAGGACTCCTAGGCCCCTCGGGTGAGCTTCCTTTTTGTTCCAAGCTTTCCGAGTACCTCCCCAGCCCTGTAGGCCTGCTGAGCAACAACGAGGCCCGTTGGTCCCTCGGAGGTCCTCTGTGTCTGCTGAGTCATGGGCAACACACTGCACTCTTTCTTCTGACATCTTGATTCACAGCACTCGCACCGGTTCACGAGCACCCTTCTAGCGAGCTCCAACATGCCGTGGAAGCCGCACTCATTCCCTAGTCTGAGCTGCACAGAGAAAACCACTAGGCTTCTCCTTCCATCTACGAACTCCTAACTGAAGTCACCCCGCCTCCAGGAGAAAGACGGCTTGCGTTCCTATTGCAACGAAAGCACAGTTTCTCCTGTAGCACTGCAGGCTTTTGAAGAGGCACGGGCCCAGAGGCCTAGCTAGGGCGTTCCTTGGTGAGGCCGTTCCCTAGATGCACAACACCCTGCCTCGAGCAGTTGATTCAGGGAAGCAACCAGTGTGTACTCTGTGTCTCTGTTGACTTGTCAGAAACCACAGAGATGTATGCTGCCTGTGCCCATGGAAATGGGGCGTGATGGTACTAGCCTTGCTTTCCAGTTGGAAAGCTCCATTCCTGCTGCCGGGAAGCTCCCTGAAATTCTCTGCTGTTGACAGGCCTCCGGCCACTGTAGGCATGGGTGTGGGAAGAACATGAGTGTTCTCTGGCTACACACGGAGCGTCTTTGCCGGGGTGGGGCTCACCTTGCCATGCTCCAGAGCTAAAGGGAATCTCAACGTGAGTCCTTGCCTCGAGATAAGGCCCTGAGTAGCCCTGCCGAAAGGGAGGCATGCAGCTCTTTCCATGAGCTCTTAGTGGAGGTTACGTTTTATTTGAAAGCAAGTACCCTTTTCAGGACTCCTAGGCCCCACGGCTGAGCATCATTTTGGTTCCCAGATCGCTGACTCCCTCCACACCCCTTGTGGGCCTGCTGAGCAGCATGGAGTCCTATACGTCCCTCGGAGGCCCTCTGTGTCTGCCGAGTCTCGGGCAACACACTGTACGTTACTTCAGAGAGCTACATTTCCAGAACTCTCGAACAGCATCAGAACCCATTTCTAGGCAGTCCAACAGGCCCTGGAAGTCTTCGACATTGCCCTCGTCTGAGCTGCCCTGAGAAAACACTCTGCTTAGAATTTATCGAGGACCTCGTTCCTGAAGTCACTCTCTTCAAGGAGAAATACAGCATCCTAACATGCTGTGTCGCTCACAGGCAAGCAACGTGAGAACTTGCTCGAGGCAAGGACCTGAAAGGCTATGGAGAAGCGGAGGCGTGTAGCAGTTTCCAGGAGGCCGTAGTCGCTGCTCGGCAGCATTTTCATGCCAGAACGCTATTCAGGACTCCTAGGTGCCTCGCCTGGAAACCCTAGTCCCTGCAAGCACACCGAGTGCCCTCAGGCTCCCCTGGCCCTTCTAAGCACTATCCAGGCCCGTAGCTTTCCGACTCCCAGTGTGTAGGCGGAGTTTAGGGCAACCCAGGGCACTCTTCTGGGGACATCTTGATGTAGCCAGCACTCGCACCGGTTCACGAGCACCGTTCTAGCGAGTTCCACCATGCTGTGGAAGTCGCACTCATTCCCTAATCTGAGCTGCAGAGTGAAAAACACTAGGCTTCTCCTTCCATTTAGGACCTCCTACCTGAAGTCACCCTGCCCACAGGAGAAAGGCGGCTTGCGTTCCTATTGCAACGAAAGCACAGTTTTTCCTGTAGCACTGCAGGCTTTTGAAGAGGCACGGGCCCAGAGGCCTAGCCAGGGCGTTCCTTGGTGAGGCCGTTCCCTAGTTGCAGAACACCCTGCCTCGAGAAGTTGATTCAGGGAAGCAAACAGTGTGTACTCGGTGTCTCATTTGACTTGTTAGAAACCACAGAGATGTATGCTGCCTGAGCCCATGGAAATGGGGGCATGATGGTACTAGCCTTGCTTTCCATTTGGAAAGCTCCAGTCTTGCTGCCGTGAAGCTCCCTGAAAGTCTCTGCTGTTTTCAGGCCTCTGGCCACTCTAACCATGGGTGTGGGAACTCAGTGAGTTTTCTCTGGCTACACACGGAGCTGCTTTGGCCGGGGTCGGGCTCACCTTGCCATGCACCAAGAGCTAAAGGGAATCTCAATGTGAGTCCTTGCCTCGAGATAAGGCCCTGAGTAGCCCTGCAGAAAGCGAGGCGTGCAGCTCTTTCCATGAGCTCTTAGTCGTTGGTCTGCTTTACCTTAAAGGAAGTTCCCTTTTCAGGACTCCTAGGCCCCTCGGGTGAGCTTCCTTTTTGTTCCAAGCTTTCCGAGTACCTCCCCAGCCCTGTAGGCCTGCTGAGCAACAACGAGGCCCGTTGGTCCCTCGGAGGTCCTCTGTGTCTGCTGAGTCATGGGCAACACACTGCACTCTTTCTTCTGACATCTTGATTCACAGCACTCGCACCGGTTCACGAGCACCCTTCTAGCGAGCTCCAACATGCCGTGGAAGCCGCACTCATTCCCTAGTCTGAGCTGCACAGAGAAAACCACTAGGCTTCTCCTTCCATCTACGAACTCCTAACTGAAGTCACCCCGCCTCCAGGAGAAAGACGGCTTGCGTTCCTATTGCAACGAAAGCACAGTTTCTCCTGTAGCACTGCAGGCTTTTGAAGAGGCACGGGCCCAGAGGCCTAGCTAGGGCGTTCCTTGGTGAGGCCGTTCCCTAGATGCACAACACCCTGCCTCGAGCAGTTGATTCAGGGAAGCAACCAGTGTGTACTCTGTGTCTCTGTTGACTTGTCAGAAACCACAGAGATGTATGCTGCCTGTGCCCATGGAAATGGGGCGTGATGGTACTAGCCTTGCTTTCCAGTTGGAAAGCTCCATTCCTGCTGCCGGGAAGCTCCCTGAAATTCTCTGCTGTTGACAGGCCTCCGGCCACTGTAGGCATGGGTGTGGGAAGAACATGAGTGTTCTCTGGCTACACACGGAGCGTCTTTGCCGGGGTGGGGCTCACCTTGCCATGCTCCAGAGCTAAAGGGAATCTCAACGTGAGTCCTTGCCTCGAGATAAGGCCCTGAGTAGCCCTGCCGAAAGGGAGGCATGCAGCTCTTTCCATGAGCTCTTAGTGGAGGTTACGTTTTATTTGAAAGCAAGTACCCTTTTCAGGACTCCTAGGCCCCACGGCTGAGCATCATTTTGGTTCCCAGATCGCTGACTCCCTCCACACCCCTTGTGGGCCTGCTGAGCAGCATGGAGTCCTATACGTCCCTCGGAGGCCCTCTGTGTCTGCCGAGTCTCGGGCAACACACTGTACGTTACTTCAGAGAGCTACATTTCCAGAACTCTCGAACAGCATCAGAACCCATTTCTAGGCAGTCCAACAGGCCCTGGAAGTCTTCGACATTGCCCTCGTCTGAGCTGCCCTGAGAAAACACTCTGCTTAGAATTTATCGAGGACCTCGTTCCTGAAGTCACTCTCTTCAAGGAGAAATACAGCATCCTAACATGCTGTGTCGCTCACAGGCAAGCAACGTGAGAACTTGCTCGAGGCAAGGACCTGAAAGGCTATGGAGAAGCGGAGGCGTGTAGCAGTTTCCAGGAGGCCGTAGTCGCTGCTCGGCAGCATTTTCATGCCAGAACGCTATTCAGGACTCCTAGGTGCCTCGCCTGGAAACCCTAGTCCCTGCAAGCACACCGAGTGCCCTCAGGCTCCCCTGGCCCTTCTAAGCACTATCCAGGCCCGTAGCTTTCCGACTCCCAGTGTGTAGGCGGAGTTTAGGGCAACCCAGGGCACTCTTCTGGGGACATCTTGATGTAGCCAGCACTCGCACCGGTTCACGAGCACCGTTCTAGCGAGTTCCACCATGCTGTGGAAGTCGCACTCATTCCCTAATCTGAGCTGCAGAGTGAAAAACACTAGGCTTCTCCTTCCATTTAGGACCTCCTACCTGAAGTCACCCTGCCCACAGGAGAAAGGCGGCTTGCGTTCCTATTGCAACGAAAGCACAGTTTTTCCTGTAGCACTGCAGGCTTTTGAAGAGGCACGGGCCCAGAGGCCTAGCCAGGGCGTTCCTTGGTGAGGCCGTTCCCTAGTTGCAGAACACCCTGCCTCGAGAAGTTGATTCAGGGAAGCAAACAGTGTGTACTCGGTGTCTCATTTGACTTGTTAGAAACCACAGAGATGTATGCTGCCTGAGCCCATGGAAATGGGGGCATGATGGTACTAGCCTTGCTTTCCATTTGGAAAGCTCCAGTCTTGCTGCCGTGAAGCTCCCTGAAAGTCTCTGCTGTTTTCAGGCCTCTGGCCACTCTAACCATGGGTGTGGGAACTCAGTGAGTTTTCTCTGGCTACACACGGAGCTGCTTTGGCCGGGGTCGGGCTCACCTTGCCATGCACCAAGAGCTAAAGGGAATCTCAATGTGAGTCCTTGCCTCGAGATAAGGCCCTGAGTAGCCCTGCAGAAAGCGAGGCGTGCAGCTCTTTCCATGAGCTCTTAGTCGTTGGTCTGCTTTACCTTAAAGGAAGTTCCCTTTTCAGGACTCCTAGGCCCCTCGGGTGAGCTTCCTTTTTGTTCCAAGCTTTCCGAGTACCTCCCCAGCCCTGTAGGCCTGCTGAGCAACAACGAGGCCCGTTGGTCCCTCGGAGGTCCTCTGTGTCTGCTGAGTCATGGGCAACACACTGCACTCTTTCTTCTGACATCTTGATTCACAGCACTCGCACCGGTTCACGAGCACCCTTCTAGCGAGCTCCAACATGCCGTGGAAGCCGCACTCATTCCCTAGTCTGAGCTGCACAGAGAAAACCACTAGGCTTCTCCTTCCATCTACGAACTCCTAACTGAAGTCACCCCGCCTCCAGGAGAAAGACGGCTTGCGTTCCTATTGCAACGAAAGCACAGTTTCTCCTGTAGCACTGCAGGCTTTTGAAGAGGCACGGGCCCAGAGGCCTAGCTAGGGCGTTCCTTGGTGAGGCCGTTCCCTAGATGCACAACACCCTGCCTCGAGCAGTTGATTCAGGGAAGCAACCAGTGTGTACTCTGTGTCTCTGTTGACTTGTCAGAAACCACAGAGATGTATGCTGCCTGTGCCCATGGAAATGGGGCGTGATGGTACTAGCCTTGCTTTCCAGTTGGAAAGCTCCATTCCTGCTGCCGGGAAGCTCCCTGAAATTCTCTGCTGTTGACAGGCCTCCGGCCACTGTAGGCATGGGTGTGGGAAGAACATGAGTGTTCTCTGGCTACACACGGAGCGTCTTTGCCGGGGTGGGGCTCACCTTGCCATGCTCCAGAGCTAAAGGGAATCTCAACGTGAGTCCTTGCCTCGAGATAAGGCCCTGAGTAGCCCTGCCGAAAGGGAGGCATGCAGCTCTTTCCATGAGCTCTTAGTGGAGGTTACGTTTTATTTGAAAGCAAGTACCCTTTTCAGGACTCCTAGGCCCCACGGCTGAGCATCATTTTGGTTCCCAGATCGCTGACTCCCTCCACACCCCTTGTGGGCCTGCTGAGCAGCATGGAGTCCTATACGTCCCTCGGAGGCCCTCTGTGTCTGCCGAGTCTCGGGCAACACACTGTACGTTACTTCAGAGAGCTACATTTCCAGAACTCTCGAACAGCATCAGAACCCATTTCTAGGCAGTCCAACAGGCCCTGGAAGTCTTCGACATTGCCCTCAGTCTGAGCTGCCCTGAGAAAACACTCTGCTTAGAATTTATCGAGGACCTCGTTCCTGAAGTCACTCTCTTCAAGGAGAAATACAGCATCCTAACATGCTGTGTCGCTCACAGGCAAGCAACGTGAGAACTTGCTCGAGGCAAGGACCTGAAAGGCTATGGAGAAGCGGAGGCGTGTAGCAGTTTCCAGGAGGCCGTAGTCGCTGCTCGGCAGCATTTTCATGCCAGAACGCTATTCAGGACTCCTAGGTGCCTCGCCTGGAAACCCTAGTCCCTGCAAGCACACCGAGTGCCCTCAGGCTCCCCTGGCCCTTCTAAGCACTATCCAGGCCCGTAGCTTTCCGACTCCCAGTGTGTAGGCGGAGTTTAGGGCAACCCAGGGCACTCTTCTGGGGACATCTTGATGTAGCCAGCACTCGCACCGGTTCACGAGCACCGTTCTAGCGAGTTCCACCATGCTGTGGAAGTCGCACTCATTCCCTAATCTGAGCTGCAGAGTGAAAAACACTAGGCTTCTCCTTCCATTTAGGACCTCCTACCTGAAGTCACCCTGCCCACAGGAGAAAGGCGGCTTGCGTTCCTATTGCAACGAAAGCACAGTTTTTCCTGTAGCACTGCAGGCTTTTGAAGAGGCACGGGCCCAGAGGCCTAGCCAGGGCGTTCCTTGGTGAGGCCGTTCCCTAGTTGCAGAACACCCTGCCTCGAGAAGTTGATTCAGGGAAGCAAACAGTGTGTACTCGGTGTCTCATTTGACTTGTTAGAAACCACAGAGATGTATGCTGCCTGAGCCCATGGAAATGGGGGCATGATGGTACTAGCCTTGCTTTCCATTTGGAAAGCTCCAGTCTTGCTGCCGTGAAGCTCCCTGAAAGTCTCTGCTGTTTTCAGGCCTCTGGCCACTCTAACCATGGGTGTGGGAACTCAGTGAGTTTTCTCTGGCTACACACGGAGCTGCTTTGGCCGGGGTCGGGCTCACCTTGCCATGCACCAAGAGCTAAAGGGAATCTCAATGTGAGTCCTTGCCTCGAGATAAGGCCCTGAGTAGCCCTGCAGAAAGCGAGGCGTGCAGCTCTTTCCATGAGCTCTTAGTCGTTGGTCTGCTTTACCTTAAAGGAAGTTCCCTTTTCAGGACTCCTAGGCCCCTCGGGTGAGCTTCCTTTTTGTTCCAAGCTTTCCGAGTACCTCCCCAGCCCTGTAGGCCTGCTGAGCAACAACGAGGCCCGTTGGTCCCTCGGAGGTCCTCTGTGTCTGCTGAGTCATGGGCAACACACTGCACTCTTTCTTCTGACATCTTGATTCACAGCACTCGCACCGGTTCACGAGCACCCTTCTAGCGAGCTCCAACATGCCGTGGAAGCCGCACTCATTCCCTAGTCTGAGCTGCACAGAGAAAACCACTAGGCTTCTCCTTCCATCTACGAACTCCTAACTGAAGTCACCCCGCCTCCAGGAGAAAGACGGCTTGCGTTCCTATTGCAACGAAAGCACAGTTTCTCCTGTAGCACTGCAGGCTTTTGAAGAGGCACGGGCCCAGAGGCCTAGCTAGGGCGTTCCTTGGTGAGGCCGTTCCCTAGATGCACAACACCCTGCCTCGAGCAGTTGATTCAGGGAAGCAACCAGTGTGTACTCTGTGTCTCTGTTGACTTGTCAGAAACCACAGAGATGTATGCTGCCTGTGCCCATGGAAATGGGGCGTGATGGTACTAGCCTTGCTTTCCAGTTGGAAAGCTCCATTCCTGCTGCCGGGAAGCTCCCTGAAATTCTCTGCTGTTGACAGGCCTCCGGCCACTGTAGGCATGGGTGTGGGAAGAACATGAGTGTTCTCTGGCTACACACGGAGCGTCTTTGCCGGGGTGGGGCTCACCTTGCCATGCTCCAGAGCTAAAGGGAATCTCAACGTGAGTCCTTGCCTCGAGATAAGGCCCTGAGTAGCCCTGCCGAAAGGGAGGCATGCAGCTCTTTCCATGAGCTCTTAGTGGAGGTTACGTTTTATTTGAAAGCAAGTACCCTTTTCAGGACTCCTAGGCCCCACGGCTGAGCATCATTTTGGTTCCCAGATCGCTGACTCCCTCCACACCCCTTGTGGGCCTGCTGAGCAGCATGGAGTCCTATACGTCCCTCGGAGGCCCTCTGTGTCTGCCGAGTCTCGGGCAACACACTGTACGTTACTTCAGAGAGCTACATTTCCAGAACTCTCGAACAGCATCAGAACCCATTTCTAGGCAGTCCAACAGGCCCTGGAAGTCTTCGACATTGCCCTCGTCTGAGCTGCCCTGAGAAAACACTCTGCTTAGAATTTATCGAGGACCTCGTTCCTGAAGTCACTCTCTTCAAGGAGAAATACAGCATCCTAACATGCTGTGTCGCTCACAGGCAAGCAACGTGAGAACTTGCTCGAGGCAAGGACCTGAAAGGCTATGGAGAAGCGGAGGCGTGTAGCAGTTTCCAGGAGGCCGTAGTCGCTGCTCGGCAGCATTTTCATGCCAGAACGCTATTCAGGACTCCTAGGTGCCTCGCCTGGAAACCCTAGTCCCTGCAAGCACACCGAGTGCCCTCAGGCTCCCCTGGCCCTTCTAAGCACTATCCAGGCCCGTAGCTTTCCGACTCCCAGTGTGTAGGCGGAGTTTAGGGCAACCCAGGGCACTCTTCTGGGGACATCTTGATGTAGCCAGCACTCGCACCGGTTCACGAGCACCGTTCTAGCGAGTTCCACCATGCTGTGGAAGTCGCACTCATTCCCTAATCTGAGCTGCAGAGTGAAAAACACTAGGCTTCTCCTTCCATTTAGGACCTCCTACCTGAAGTCACCCTGCCCACAGGAGAAAGGCGGCTTGCGTTCCTATTGCAACGAAAGCACAGTTTTTCCTGTAGCACTGCAGGCTTTTGAAGAGGCACGGGCCCAGAGGCCTAGCCAGGGCGTTCCTTGGTGAGGCCGTTCCCTAGTTGCAGAACACCCTGCCTCGAGAAGTTGATTCAGGGAAGCAAACAGTGTGTACTCGGTGTCTCATTTGACTTGTTAGAAACCACAGAGATGTATGCTGCCTGAGCCCATGGAAATGGGGGCATGATGGTACTAGCCTTGCTTTCCATTTGGAAAGCTCCAGTCTTGCTGCCGTGAAGCTCCCTGAAAGTCTCTGCTGTTTTCAGGCCTCTGGCCACTCTAACCATGGGTGTGGGAACTCAGTGAGTTTTCTCTGGCTACACACGGAGCTGCTTTGGCCGGGGTCGGGCTCACCTTGCCATGCACCAAGAGCTAAAGGGAATCTCAATGTGAGTCCTTGCCTCGAGATAAGGCCCTGAGTAGCCCTGCAGAAAGCGAGGCGTGCAGCTCTTTCCATGAGCTCTTAGTCGTTGGTCTGCTTTACCTTAAAGGAAGTTCCCTTTTCAGGACTCCTAGGCCCCTCGGGTGAGCTTCCTTTTTGTTCCAAGCTTTCCGAGTACCTCCCCAGCCCTGTAGGCCTGCTGAGCAACAACGAGGCCCGTTGGTCCCTCGGAGGTCCTCTGTGTCTGCTGAGTCATGGGCAACACACTGCACTCTTTCTTCTGACATCTTGATTCACAGCACTCGCACCGGTTCACGAGCACCCTTCTAGCGAGCTCCAACATGCCGTGGAAGCCGCACTCATTCCCTAGTCTGAGCTGCACAGAGAAAACCACTAGGCTTCTCCTTCCATCTACGAACTCCTAACTGAAGTCACCCCGCCTCCAGGAGAAAGACGGCTTGCGTTCCTATTGCAACGAAAGCACAGTTTCTCCTGTAGCACTGCAGGCTTTTGAAGAGGCACGGGCCCAGAGGCCTAGCTAGGGCGTTCCTTGGTGAGGCCGTTCCCTAGATGCACAACACCCTGCCTCG
Organism: Balaenoptera acutorostrata; assembly: GCF_949987535.1. Classification (NCBI taxonomy): domain Eukaryota; kingdom Metazoa; phylum Chordata; class Mammalia; order Artiodactyla; family Balaenopteridae; genus Balaenoptera; species Balaenoptera acutorostrata. The sequence goes on from NW_026646686.1 coordinate 76,199, forward strand.
AGCAGTTGATTCAGGGAAGCAACCAGTGTGTACTCTGTGTCTCTGTTGACTTGTCAGAAACCACAGAGATGTATGCTGCCTGTGCCCATGGAAATGGGGCGTGATGGTACTAGCCTTGCTTTCCAGTTGGAAAGCTCCATTCCTGCTGCCGGGAAGCTCCCTGAAATTCTCTGCTGTTGACAGGCCTCCGGCCACTGTAGGCATGGGTGTGGGAAGAACATGAGTGTTCTCTGGCTACACACGGAGCGTCTTTGCCGGGGTGGGGCTCACCTTGCCATGCTCCAGAGCTAAAGGGAATCTCAACGTGAGTCCTTGCCTCGAGATAAGGCCCTGAGTAGCCCTGCCGAAAGGGAGGCATGCAGCTCTTTCCATGAGCTCTTAGTGGAGGTTACGTTTTATTTGAAAGCAAGTACCCTTTTCAGGACTCCTAGGCCCCACGGCTGAGCATCATTTTGGTTCCCAGATCGCTGACTCCCTCCACACCCCTTGTGGGCCTGCTGAGCAGCATGGAGTCCTATACGTCCCTCGGAGGCCCTCTGTGTCTGCCGAGTCTCGGGCAACACACTGTACGTTACTTCAGAGAGCTACATTTCCAGAACTCTCGAACAGCATCAGAACCCATTTCTAGGCAGTCCAACAGGCCCTGGAAGTCTTCGACATTGCCCTCGTCTGAGCTGCCCTGAGAAAACACTCTGCTTAGAATTTATCGAGGACCTCGTTCCTGAAGTCACTCTCTTCAAGGAGAAATACAGCATCCTAACATGCTGTGTCGCTCACAGGCAAGCAACGTGAGAACTTGCTCGAGGCAAGGACCTGAAAGGCTATGGAGAAGCGGAGGCGTGTAGCAGTTTCCAGGAGGCCGTAGTCGCTGCTCGGCAGCATTTTCATGCCAGAACGCTATTCAGGACTCCTAGGTGCCTCGCCTGGAAACCCTAGTCCCTGCAAGCACACCGAGTGCCCTCAGGCTCCCCTGGCCCTTCTAAGCACTATCCAGGCCCGTAGCTTTCCGACTCCCAGTGTGTAGGCGGAGTTTAGGGCAACCCAGGGCACTCTTCTGGGGACATCTTGATGTAGCCAGCACTCGCACCGGTTCACGAGCACCGTTCTAGCGAGTTCCACCATGCTGTGGAAGTCGCACTCATTCCCTAATCTGAGCTGCAGAGTGAAAAACACTAGGCTTCTCCTTCCATTTAGGACCTCCTACCTGAAGTCACCCTGCCCACAGGAGAAAGGCGGCTTGCGTTCCTATTGCAACGAAAGCACAGTTTTTCCTGTAGCACTGCAGGCTTTTGAAGAGGCACGGGCCCAGAGGCCTAGCCAGGGCGTTCCTTGGTGAGGCCGTTCCCTAGTTGCAGAACACCCTGCCTCGAGAAGTTGATTCAGGGAAGCAAACAGTGTGTACTCGGTGTCTCATTTGACTTGTTAGAAACCACAGAGATGTATGCTGCCTGAGCCCATGGAAATGGGGGCATGATGGTACTAGCCTTGCTTTCCATTTGGAAAGCTCCAGTCTTGCTGCCGTGAAGCTCCCTGAAAGTCTCTGCTGTTTTCAGGCCTCTGGCCACTCTAACCATGGGTGTGGGAACTCAGTGAGTTTTCTCTGGCTACACACGGAGCTGCTTTGGCCGGGGTCGGGCTCACCTTGCCATGCACCAAGAGCTAAAGGGAATCTCAATGTGAGTCCTTGCCTCGAGATAAGGCCCTGAGTAGCCCTGCAGAAAGCGAGGCGTGCAGCTCTTTCCATGAGCTCTTAGTCGTTGGTCTGCTTTACCTTAAAGGAAGTTCCCTTTTCAGGACTCCTAGGCCCCTCGGGTGAGCTTCCTTTTTGTTCCAAGCTTTCCGAGTACCTCCCCAGCCCTGTAGGCCTGCTGAGCAACAACGAGGCCCGTTGGTCCCTCGGAGGTCCTCTGTGTCTGCTGAGTCATGGGCAACACACTGCACTCTTTCTTCTGACATCTTGATTCACAGCACTCGCCCGGTTCACGAGCACCCTTCTAGCGAGCTCCAACATGCCGTGGAAGTCGCACTCATTCCCTAGTCTGAGCTGCACAGAGAAAACCACTAGGCTTCTCCTTCCATCTACGAACTCCTAACTGAAGTCACCCTGCCTCCAGGAGAAAGACGGCTTGCGTTCCTATTGCAACGAAAGCACAGTTTCTCCTGTAGCACTGCAGGCTTTTGAAGAGGCACGGGCCCAGAGGCCTAGCTAGGGCGTTCCTTGGTGAGGCCGTTCCCTAGATGCACAACACCCTGCCTCGAGCAGTTGATTCAGGGAAGCAACCAGTGTGTACTCTGTGTCTCTGTTGACGTGTCAGAAACCACAGAGATGTATGCTGCCTGTGCCCATGGAAATGGGGCGTGATGGTACTAGCCTTGCTTTCCAGTTGGAAAGCTCCATTCCTGCTGCCGGGAAGCTCCCTGAAATTCTCTGCTGTTGACAGGCCTCCGGCCACTGTAGGCATGGGTGTGGGAAGAACATGAGTGTTCTCTGGCTACACACGGAGCGTCTTTGCCGGGGTGGGGCTCACCTTGCCATGCTCCAGAGCTAAAGGGAATCTCAACGTGAGTCCTTGCCTCGAGATAAGGCCCTGAGTAGCCCTGCCGAAAGGGAGGCATGCAGCTCTTTCCATGAGCTCTTAGTGGAGGTTACGTTTTATTTGAAAGCAAGTACCCTTTTCAGGACTCCTAGGCCCCACGGCTGAGCATCATTTTGGTTCCCAGATCGCTGACTCCCTCCACACCCCTGTGGGCCTGCTGAGCAGCATGGAGTCCTATACGTCCCTCGGAGGCCCTCTGTGTCTGCCGAGTCTCGGGCAACACACTGTACGTTACTTCAGAGAGCTACATTTCCAGAACTCTCGAACAGCATCAGAACCCATTTCTAGGCAGTCCAACAGGCCCTGGAAGTCTTCGACATTGCCCTCGTCTGAGCTGCCCTGAGAAAACACTCTGCTTAGAATTTATCGAGGACCTCGTTCCTGAAGTCACTCTCTTCAAGGAGAAATACAGCATCCTAACATGCTGTGTCGCTCACAGGCAAGCAACGTGAGAACTTGCTCGAGGCAAGGACCTGAAAGGCTATGGAGAAGCGGAGGCGTGTAGCAGTTTCCAGGAGGCCGTAGTCGCTGCTCGGCAGCATTTTCATGCCAGAACGCTATTCAGGACTCCTAGGTGCCTCGCCTGGAAACCCTAGTCCCTGCAAGCACACCGAGTGCCCTCAGGCTCCCCTGGCCCTTCTAAGCACTATCCAGGCCCGTAGCTTTCCGACTCCCAGTGTGTAGGCGGAGTTTAGGGCAACCCAGGGCACTCTTCTGGGGACATCTTGATGTAGCCAGCACTCGCACCGGTTCACGAGCACCGTTCTAGCGAGTTCCACCATGCCGTGGAAGTCGCACTCATTCCCTAATCTGAGCTGCAGAGTGAAAAACACTAGGCTTCTCCTTCCATTTAGGACCTCCTACCTGAAGTCACCCTGCCCACAGGAGAAAGGCGGCTTGCGTTCCTATTGCAACGAAAGCACAGTTTTTCCTGTAGCACTGCAGGCTTTTGAAGAGGCACGGGCCCAGAGGCCTAGCCAGGGCGTTCCTTTTGTGAGGCCGTTCCCTAGTTGCAGAACACCCTGCCTCGAGAAGTTGATTCAGGGAAGCAAACAGTGTGTACTCGGTGTCTCATTTGACTTGTTAGAAACCACAGAGATGTATGCTGCCTGAGCCCATGGAAATGGGGGCATGATGGTACTAGCCTTGCTTTCCATTTGGAAAGCTCCAGTCTTGCTGCCGTGAAGCTCCCTGAAAGTCTCTGCTGTTTTCAGGCCTCTGGCCACTCTAACCATGGGTGTGGGAACTCAGTGAGTTTTCTCTGGCTACACACGGAGCTTCTTTGGCCGGGGTCGGGCTCACCTTGCCATGCACCAAGAGCTAAAGGGAATCTCAATGTGAGTCCTTGCCTCGAGATAAGGCCCTGAGTAGCCCTGCAGAAAGCGAGGCGTGCAGCTCTTTCCATGAGCTCTTAGTCGTTGGTCTGCTTTACCTTAAAGGAAGTTCCCTTTTCAGGACTCCTAGGCCCCTCGGGTGAGCTTCCTTTTTGTTCCAAGCTTTCCGAGTACCTCCCCAGCCCTGTAGGCCTGCTGAGCAACAACGAGGCCCGTTGGTCCCTCGGAGGTCCTCTGTGTCTGCTGAGTCATGGGCAACACACTGCACTCTTTCTTCTGACATCTTGATTCACAGCACTCGCACCGGTTCACGAGCACCCTTCTAGCGAGCTCCAACATGCCGTGGAAGTCGCACTCATTCCCTAGTCTGAGCTGCACAGAGAAAACCACTAGGCTTCTCCTTCCATCTACGAACTCCTAACTGAAGTCACCCTGCCTCCAGGAGAAAGACGGCTTGCGTTCCTATTGCAACGAAAGCACAGTTTCTCCTGTAGCACTGCAGGCTTTTGAAGAGGCACGGGCCCAGAGGCCTAGCTAGGGCGTTCCTTGGTGAGGCCGTTCCCTAGATGCACAACACCCTGCCTCGAGCAGTTGATTCAGGGAAGCAACCAGTGTGTACTCTGTGTCTCTGTTGACGTGTCAGAAACCACAGAGATGTATGCTGCCTGTGCCCATGGAAATGGGGCGTGATGGTACTAGCCTTGCTTTCCAGTTGGAAAGCTCCATTCCTGCTGCCGGGAAGCTCCCTGAAATTCTCTGCTGTTGACAGGCCTCCGGCCACTGTAGGCATGGGTGTGGGAAGAACATGAGTGTTCTCTGGCTACACACGGAGCGTCTTTGCCGGGGTGGGGCTCACCTTGCCATGCTCCAGAGCTAAAGGGAATCTCAACGTGAGTCCTTGCCTCGAGATAAGGCCCTGAGTAGCCCTGCCGAAAGGGAGGCATGCAGCTCTTTCCATGAGCTCTTAGTGGAGGTTACGTTTTATTTGAAAGCAAGTACCCTTTTCAGGACTCCTAGGCCCCACGGCTGAGCATCATTTTGGTTCCCAGATCGCTGACTCCCTCCACACCCCTGTGGGCCTGCTGAGCAGCATGGAGTCCTATACGTCCCTCGGAGGCCCTCTGTGTCTGCCGAGTCTCGGGCAACACACTGTACGTTACTTCAGAGAGCTACATTTCCAGAACTCTCGAACAGCATCAGAACCCATTTCTAGGCAGTCCAACAGGCCCTGGAAGTCTTCGACATTGCCCTCGTCTGAGCTGCCCTGAGAAAACACTCTGCTTAGAATTTATCGAGGACCTCGTTCCTGAAGTCACTCTCTTCAAGGAGAAATACAGCATCCTAACATGCTGTGTCGCTCACAGGCAAGCAACGTGAGAACTTGCTCGAGGCAAGGACCTGAAAGGCTATGGAGAAGCGGAGGCGTGTAGCAGTTTCCAGGAGGCCGTAGTCGCTGCTCGGCAGCATTTTCATGCCAGAACGCTCTTCAGGACTCCTAGGTGCCTCGCCTGGAAACCCTAGTCCCTGCAAGCACACCGAGTGCCCTCAGGCTCCCCTGGCCCTTCTAAGCACTATCCAGGCCCGTAGCTTTCCGACTCCCAGTGTGTAGGCGGAGTTTAGGGCAACCCAGGGCACTCTTCTGGGGACATCTTGATGTAGCCAGCACTCGCACCGGTTCACGAGCACCGTTCTAGCGAGTTCCACCATGCCGTGGAAGTCGCACTCATTCCCTAATCTGAGCTGCAGAGTGAAAAACACTAGGCTTCTCCTTCCATTTAGGACCTCCTACCTGAAGTCACCCTGCCCACAGGAGAAAGGCGGCTTGCGTTCCTATTGCAACGAAAGCACAGTTTTTCCTGTAGCACTGCAGGCTTTTGAAGAGGCACGGGCCCAGAGGCCTAGCCAGGGCGTTCCTTTTGTGAGGCCGTTCCCTAGTTGCAGAACACCCTGCCTCGAGAAGTTGATTCAGGGAAGCAAACAGTGTGTACTCGGTGTCTCATTTGACTTGTTAGAAACCACAGAGATGTATGCTGCCTGAGCCCATGGAAATGGGGGCATGATGGTACTAGCCTTGCTTTCCATTTGGAAAGCTCCAGTCTTGCTGCCGTGAAGCTCCCTGAAAGTCTCTGCTGTTTTCAGGCCTCTGGCCACTCTAACCATGGGTGTGGGAACTCAGTGAGTTTTCTCTGGCTACACACGGAGCTTCTTTGGCCGGGGTCGGGCTCACCTTGCCATGCACCAAGAGCTAAAGGGAATCTCAATGTGAGTCCTTGCCTCGAGATAAGGCCCTGAGTAGCCCTGCAGAAAGCGAGGCGTGCAGCTCTTTCCATGAGCTCTTAGTCGTTGGTCTGCTTTACCTTAAAGGAAGTTCCCTTTTCAGGACTCCTAGGCCCCTCGGGTGAGCTTCCTTTTTGTTCCAAGCTTTCCGAGTACCTCCCCAGCCCTGTAGGCCTGCTGAGCAACAACGAGGCCCGTTGGTCCCTCGGAGGTCCTCTGTGTCTGCTGAGTCATGGGCAACACACTGCACTCTTTCTTCTGACATCTTGATTCACAGCACTCGCACCGGTTCACGAGCACCCTTCTAGCGAGCTCCAACATGCCGTGGAAGTCGCACTCATTCCCTAGTCTGAGCTGCACAGAGAAAACCACTAGGCTTCTCCTTCCATCTACGAACTCCTAACTGAAGTCACCCTGCCTCCAGGAGAAAGACGGCTTGCGTTCCTATTGCAACGAAAGCACAGTTTCTCCTGTAGCACTGCAGGCTTTTGAAGAGGCACGGGCCCAGAGGCCTAGCTAGGGCGTTCCTTGGTGAGGCCGTTCCCTAGATGCACAACACCCTGCCTCGAGCAGTTGATTCAGGGAAGCAACCAGTGTGTACTCTGTGTCTCTGTTGACGTGTCAGAAACCACAGAGATGTATGCTGCCTGTGCCCATGGAAATGGGGCGTGATGGTACTAGCCTTGCTTTCCAGTTGGAAAGCTCCATTCCTGCTGCCGGGAAGCTCCCTGAAATTCTCTGCTGTTGACAGGCCTCCGGCCACTGTAGGCATGGGTGTGGGAAGAACATGAGTGTTCTCTGGCTACACACGGAGCGTCTTTGCCGGGGTGGGGCTCACCTTGCCATGCTCCAGAGCTAAAGGGAATCTCAACGTGAGTCCTTGCCTCGAGATAAGGCCCTGAGTAGCCCTGCCGAAAGGGAGGCATGCAGCTCTTTCCATGAGCTCTTAGTGGAGGTTACGTTTTATTTGAAAGCAAGTACCCTTTTCAGGACTCCTAGGCCCCACGGCTGAGCATCATTTTGGTTCCCAGATCGCTGACTCCCTCCACACCCCTGTGGGCCTGCTGAGCAGCATGGAGTCCTATACGTCCCTCGGAGGCCCTCTGTGTCTGCCGAGTCTCGGGCAACACACTGTACGTTACTTCAGAGAGCTACATTTCCAGAACTCTCGAACAGCATCAGAACCCATTTCTAGGCAGTCCAACAGGCCCTGGAAGTCTTCGACATTGCCCTCGTCTGAGCTGCCCTGAGAAAACACTCTGCTTAGAATTTATCGAGGACCTCGTTCCTGAAGTCACTCTCTTCAAGGAGAAATACAGCATCCTAACATGCTGTGTCGCTCACAGGCAAGCAACGTGAGAACTTGCTCGAGGCAAGGACCTGAAAGGCTATGGAGAAGCGGAGGCGTGTAGCAGTTTCCAGGAGGCCGTAGTCGCTGCTCGGCAGCATTTTCATGCCAGAACGCTCTTCAGGACTCCTAGGTGCCTCGCCTGGAAACCCTAGTCCCTGCAAGCACACCGAGTGCCCTCAGGCTCCCCTGGCCCTTCTAAGCACTATCCAGGCCCGTAGCTTTCCGACTCCCAGTGTGTAGGCGGAGTTTAGGGCAACCCAGGGCACTCTTCTGGGGACATCTTGATGTAGCCAGCACTCGCACCGGTTCACGAGCACCGTTCTAGCGAGTTCCACCATGCCGTGGAAGTCGCACTCATTCCCTAATCTGAGCTGCAGAGTGAAAAACACTAGGCTTCTCCTTCCATTTAGGACCTCCTACCTGAAGTCACCCTGCCCACAGGAGAAAGGCGGCTTGCGTTCCTATTGCAACGAAAGCACAGTTTTTCCTGTAGCACTGCAGGCTTTTGAAGAGGCACGGGCCCAGAGGCCTAGCCAGGGCGTTCCTTTTGTGAGGCCGTTCCCTAGTTGCAGAACACCCTGCCTCGAGAAGTTGATTCAGGGAAGCAAACAGTGTGTACTCGGTGTCTCATTTGACTTGTTAGAAACCACAGAGATGTATGCTGCCTGAGCCCATGGAAATGGGGGCATGATGGTACTAGCCTTGCTTTCCATTTGGAAAGCTCCAGTCTTGCTGCCGTGAAGCTCCCTGAAAGTCTCTGCTGTTTTCAGGCCTCTGGCCACTCTAACCATGGGTGTGGGAACTCAGTGAGTTTTCTCTGGCTACACACGGAGCTTCTTTGGCCGGGGTCGGGCTCACCTTGCCATGCACCAAGAGCTAAAGGGAATCTCAATGTGAGTCCTTGCCTCGAGATAAGGCCCTGAGTAGCCCTGCAGAAAGCGAGGCGTGCAGCTCTTTCCATGAGCTCTTAGTCGTTGGTCTGCTTTACCTTAAAGGAAGTTCCCTTTTCAGGACTCCTAGGCCCCTCGGGTGAGCTTCCTTTTTGTTCCAAGCTTTCCGAGTACCTCCCCAGCCCTGTAGGCCTGCTGAGCAACAACGAGGCCCGTTGGTCCCTCGGAGGTCCTCTGTGTCTGCTGAGTCATGGGCAACACACTGCACTCTTTCTTCTGACATCTTGATTCACAGCACTCGCACCGGTTCACGAGCACCCTTCTAGCGAGCTCCAACATGCCGTGGAAGTCGCACTCATTCCCTAGTCTGAGCTGCACAGAGAAAACCACTAGGCTTCTCCTTCCATCTACGAACTCCTAACTGAAGTCACCCTGCCTCCAGGAGAAAGACGGCTTGCGTTCCTATTGCAACGAAAGCACAGTTTCTCCTGTAGCACTGCAGGCTTTTGAAGAGGCACGGGCCCAGAGGCCTAGCTAGGGCGTTCCTTGGTGAGGCCGTTCCCTAGATGCACAACACCCTGCCTCGAGCAGTTGATTCAGGGAAGCAACCAGTGTGTACTCTGTGTCTCTGTTGACGTGTCAGAAACCACAGAGATGTATGCTGCCTGTGCCCATGGAAATGGGGCGTGATGGTACTAGCCTTGCTTTCCAGTTGGAAAGCTCCATTCCTGCTGCCGGGAAGCTCCCTGAAATTCTCTGCTGTTGACAGGCCTCCGGCCACTGTAGGCATGGGTGTGGGAAGAACATGAGTGTTCTCTGGCTACACACGGAGCGTCTTTGCCGGGGTGGGGCTCACCTTGCCATGCTCCAGAGCTAAAGGGAATCTCAACGTGAGTCCTTGCCTCGAGATAAGGCCCTGAGTAGCCCTGCCGAAAGGGAGGCATGCAGCTCTTTCCATGAGCTCTTAGTGGAGGTTACGTTTTATTTGAAAGCAAGTACCCTTTTCAGGACTCCTAGGCCCCACGGCTGAGCATCATTTTGGTTCCCAGATCGCTGACTCCCTCCACACCCCTGTGGGCCTGCTGAGCAGCATGGAGTCCTATACGTCCCTCGGAGGCCCTCTGTGTCTGCCGAGTCTCGGGCAACACACTGTACGTTACTTCAGAGAGCTACATTTCCAGAACTCTCGAACAGCATCAGAACCCATTTCTAGGCAGTCCAACAGGCCCTGGAAGTCTTCGACATTGCCCTCGTCTGAGCTGCCCTGAGAAAACACTCTGCTTAGAATTTATCGAGGACCTCGTTCCTGAAGTCACTCTCTTCAAGGAGAAATACAGCATCCTAACATGCTGTGTCGCTCACAGGCAAGCAACGTGAGAACTTGCTCGAGGCAAGGACCTGAAAGGCTATGGAGAAGCGGAGGCGTGTAGCAGTTTCCAGGAGGCCGTAGTCGCTGCTCGGCAGCATTTTCATGCCAGAACGCTCTTCAGGACTCCTAGGTGCCTCGCCTGGAAACCCTAGTCCCTGCAAGCACACCGAGTGCCCTCAGGCTCCCCTGGCCCTTCTAAGCACTATCCAGGCCCGTAGCTTTCCGACTCCCAGTGTGTAGGCGGAGTTTAGGGCAACCCAGGGCACTCTTCTGGGGACATCTTGATGTAGCCAGCACTCGCACCGGTTCACGAGCACCGTTCTAGCGAGTTCCACCATGCCGTGGAAGTCGCACTCATTCCCTAATCTGAGCTGCAGAGTGAAAAACACTAGGCTTCTCCTTCCATTTAGGACCTCCTACCTGAAGTCACCCTGCCCACAGGAGAAAGGCGGCTTGCGTTCCTATTGCAACGAAAGCACAGTTTTTCCTGTAGCACTGCAGGCTTTTGAAGAGGCACGGGCCCAGAGGCCTAGCCAGGGCGTTCCTTTTGTGAGGCCGTTCCCTAGTTGCAGAACACCCTGCCTCGAGAAGTTGATTCAGGGAAGCAAACAGTGTGTACTCGGTGTCTCATTTGACTTGTTAGAAACCACAGAGATGTATGCTGCCTGAGCCCATGGAAATGGGGGCATGATGGTACTAGCCTTGCTTTCCATTTGGAAAGCTCCAGTCTTGCTGCCGTGAAGCTCCCTGAAAGTCTCTGCTGTTTTCAGGCCTCTGGCCACTCTAACCATGGGTGTGGGAACTCAGTGAGTTTTCTCTGGCTACACACGGAGCTTCTTTGGCCGGGGTCGGGCTCACCTTGCCATGCACCAAGAGCTAAAGGGAATCTCAATGTGAGTCCTTGCCTCGAGATAAGGCCCTGAGTAGCCCTGCAGAAAGCGAGGCGTGCAGCTCTTTCCATGAGCTCTTAGTCGTTGGTCTGCTTTACCTTAAAGGAAGTTCCCTTTTCAGGACTCCTAGGCCCCTCGGGTGAGCTTCCTTTTTGTTCCAAGCTTTCCGAGTACCTCCCCAGCCCTGTAGGCCTGCTGAGCAACAACGAGGCCCGTTGGTCCCTCGGAGGTCCTCTGTGTCTGCTGAGTCATGGGCAACACACTGCACTCTTTCTTCTGACATCTTGATTCACAGCACTCGCACCGGTTCACGAGCACCCTTCTAGCGAGCTCCAACATGCCGTGGAAGTCGCACTCATTCCCTAGTCTGAGCTGCACAGAGAAAACCACTAGGCTTCTCCTTCCATCTACGAACTCCTAACTGAAGTCACCCTGCCTCCAGGAGAAAGACGGCTTGCGTTCCTATTGCAACGAAAGCACAGTTTCTCCTGTAGCACTGCAGGCTTTTGAAGAGGCACGGGCCCAGAGGCCTAGCTAGGGCGTTCCTTGGTGAGGCCGTTCCCTAGATGCACAACACCCTGCCTCGAGCAGTTGATTCAGGGAAGCAACCAGTGTGTACTCTGTGTCTCTGTTGACGTGTCAGAAACCACAGAGATGTATGCTGCCTGTGCCCATGGAAATGGGGCGTGATGGTACTAGCCTTGCTTTCCAGTTGGAAAGCTCCATTCCTGCTGCCGGGAAGCTCCCTGAAATTCTCTGCTGTTGACAGGCCTCCGGCCACTGTAGGCATGGGTGTGGGAAGAACATGAGTGTTCTCTGGCTACACACGGAGCGTCTTTGCCGGGGTGGGGCTCACCTTGCCATGCTCCAGAGCTAAAGGGAATCTCAACGTGAGTCCTTGCCTCGAGATAAGGCCCTGAGTAGCCCTGCCGAAAGGGAGGCATGCAGCTCTTTCCATGAGCTCTTAGTGGAGGTTACGTTTTATTTGAAAGCAAGTACCCTTTTCAGGACTCCTAGGCCCCACGGCTGAGCATCATTTTGGTTCCCAGATCGCTGACTCCCTCCACACCCCTGTGGGCCTGCTGAGCAGCATGGAGTCCTATACGTCCCTCGGAGGCCCTCTGTGTCTGCCGAGTCTCGGGCAACACACTGTACGTTACTTCAGAGAGCTACATTTCCAGAACTCTCGAACAGCATCAGAACCCATTTCTAGGCAGTCCAACAGGCCCTGGAAGTCTTCGACATTGCCCTCGTCTGAGCTGCCCTGAGAAAACACTCTGCTTAGAATTTATCGAGGACCTCGTTCCTGAAGTCACTCTCTTCAAGGAGAAATACAGCATCCTAACATGCTGTGTCGCTCACAGGCAAGCAACGTGAGAACTTGCTCGAGGCAAGGACCTGAAAGGCTATGGAGAAGCGGAGGCGTGTAGCAGTTTCCAGGAGGCCGTAGTCGCTGCTCGGCAGCATTTTCATGCCAGAACGCTATTCAGGACTCCTAGGTGCCTCGCCTGGAAACCCTAGTCCCTGCAAGCACACCGAGTGCCCTCAGGCTCCCCTGGCCCTTCTAAGCACTATCCAGGCCCGTAGCTTTCCGACTCCCAGTGTGTAGGCGGAGTTTAGGGCAACCCAGGGCACTCTTCTGGGGACATCTTGATGTAGCCAGCACTCGCACCGGTTCACGAGCACCGTTCTAGCGAGTTCCACCATGCCGTGGAAGTCGCACTCATTCCCTAATCTGAGCTGCAGAGTGAAAAACACTAGGCTTCTCCTTCCATTTAGGACCTCCTTCCTGAAGTCACCCTGCCCACAGGAGAAAGGCGGCTTGCGTTCCTATTGCAACGAAAGCACAGTTTTTCCTGTAGCACTGCAGGCTTTTGAAGAGGCACGGGCCCAGAGGCCTAGCCAGGGCGTTCCTTTTGTGAGGCCGTTCCCTAGTTGCAGAACACCCTGCCTCGAGAAGTTGATTCAGGGAAGCAAACAGTGTGTACTCGGTGTCTCATTTGACTTGTTAGAAACCACAGAGATGTATGCTGCCTGAGCCCATGGAAATGGGGGCATGATGGTACTAGCCTTGCTTTCCATTTGGAAAGCTCCAGTCTTGCTGCCGTGAAGCTCCCTGAAAGTCTCTGCTGTTTTCAGGCCTCTGGCCACTCTAACCATGGGTGTGGGAACTCAGTGAGTTTTCTCTGGCTACACACGGAGCTTCTTTGGCCGGGGTCGGGCTCACCTTGCCATGCACCAAGAGCTAAAGGGAATCTCAATGTGAGTCCTTGCCTCGAGATAAGGCCCTGAGTAGCCCTGCAGAAAGCGAGGCGTGCAGCTCTTTCCATGAGCTCTTAGTCGTTGGTCTGCTTTACCTTAAAGGAAGTTCCCTTTTCAGGACTCCTAGGCCCCTCGGGTGAGCTTCCTTTTTGTTCCAAGCTTTCCGAGTACCTCCCCAGCCCTGTAGGCCTGCTGAGCAACAACGAGGCCCGTTGGTCCCTCGGAGGTCCTCTGTGTCTGCTGAGTCATGGGCAACACACTGCACTCTTTCTTCTGACATCTTGATTCACAGCACTCGCACCGGTTCACGAGCACCCTTCTAGCGAGCTCCAACATGCCGTGGAAGTCGCACTCATTCCCTAGTCTGAGCTGCACAGAGAAAACCACTAGGCTTCTCCTTCCATCTACGAACTCCTAACTGAAGTCACCCTGCCTCCAGGAGAAAGACGGCTTGCGTTCCTATTGCAACGAAAGCACAGTTTCTCCTGTAGCACTGCAGGCTTTTGAAGAGGCACGGGCCCAGAGGCCTAGCTAGGGCGTTCCTTGGTGAGGCCGTTCCCTAGATGCACAACACCCTGCCTCGAGCAGTTGATTCAGGGAAGCAACCAGTGTGTACTCTGTGTCTCTGTTGACGTGTCAGAAACCACAGAGATGTATGCTGCCTGTGCCCATGGAAATGGGGCGTGATGGTACTAGCCTTGCTTTCCAGTTGGAAAGCTCCATTCCTGCTGCCGGGAAGCTCCCTGAAATTCTCTGCTGTTGACAGGCCTCCGGCCACTGTAGGCATGGGTGTGGGAAGAACATGAGTGTTCTCTGGCTACACACGGAGCGTCTTTGCCGGGGTGGGGCTCACCTTGCCATGCTCCAGAGCTAAAGGGAATCTCAACGTGAGTCCTTGCCTCGAGATAAGGCCCTGAGTAGCCCTGCCGAAAGGGAGGCATGCAGCTCTTTCCATGAGCTCTTAGTGGAGGTTACGTTTTATTTGAAAGCAAGTACCCTTTTCAGGACTCCTAGGCCCCACGGCTGAGCATCATTTTGGTTCCCAGATCGCTGACTCCCTCCACACCCCTGTGGGCCTGCTGAGCAGCATGGAGTCCTATACGTCCCTCGGAGGCCCTCTGTGTCTGCCGAGTCTCGGGCAACACACTGTACGTTACTTCAGAGAGCTACATTTCCAGAACTCTCGAACAGCATCAGAACCCATTTCTAGGCAGTCCAACAGGCCCTGGAAGTCTTCGACATTGCCCTCGTCTGAGCTGCCCTGAGAAAACACTCTGCTTAGAATTTATCGAGGACCTCGTTCCTGAAGTCACTCTCTTCAAGGAGAAATACAGCATCCTAACATGCTGTGTCGCTCACAGGCAAGCAACGTGAGAACTTGCTCGAGGCAAGGACCTGAAAGGCTATGGAGAAGCGGAGGCGTGTAGCAGTTTCCAGGAGGCCGTAGTCGCTGCTCGGCAGCATTTTCATGCCAGAACGCTCTTCAGGACTCCTAGGTGCCTCGCCTGGAAACCCTAGTCCCTGCAAGCACACCGAGTGCCCTCAGGCTCCCCTGGCCCTTCTAAGCACTATCCAGGCCCGTAGCTTTCCGACTCCCAGTGTGTAGGCGGAGTTTAGGGCAACCCAGGGCACTCTTCTGGGGACATCTTGATGTAGCCAGCACTCGCACCGGTTCACGAGCACCGTTCTAGCGAGTTCCACCATGCCGTGGAAGTCGCACTCATTCCCTAATCTGAGCTGCAGAGTGAAAAACACTAGGCTTCTCCTTCCATTTAGGACCTCCTACCTGAAGTCACCCTGCCCACAGGAGAAAGGCGGCTTGCGTTCCTATTGCAACGAAAGCACAGTTTTTCCTGTAGCACTGCAGGCTTTTGAAGAGGCACGGGCCCAGAGGCCTAGCCAGGGCGTTCCTTTTGTGAGGCCGTTCCCTAGTTGCAGAACACCCTGCCTCGAGAAGTTGATTCAGGGAAGCAAACAGTGTGTACTCGGTGTCTCATTTGACTTGTTAGAAACCACAGAGATGTATGCTGCCTGAGCCCATGGAAATGGGGGCATGATGGTACTAGCCTTGCTTTCCATTTGGAAAGCTCCAGTCTTGCTGCCGTGAAGCTCCCTGAAAGTCTCTGCTGTTTTCAGGCCTCTGGCCACTCTAACCATGGGTGTGGGAACTCAGTGAGTTTTCTCTGGCTACACACGGAGCTTCTTTGGCCGGGGTCGGGCTCACCTTGCCATGCACCAAGAGCTAAAGGGAATCTCAATGTGAGTCCTTGCCTCGAGATAAGGCCCTGAGTAGCCCTGCAGAAAGCGAGGCGTGCAGCTCTTTCCATGAGCTCTTAGTCGTTGGTCTGCTTTACCTTAAAGGAAGTTCCCTTTTCAGGACTCCTAGGCCCCTCGGGTGAGCTTCCTTTTTGTTCCAAGCTTTCCGAGTACCTCCCCAGCCCTGTAGGCCTGCTGAGCAACAACGAGGCCCGTTGGTCCCTCGGAGGTCCTCTGTGTCTGCTGAGTCATGGGCAACACACTGCACTCTTTCTTCTGACATCTTGATTCACAGCACTCGCACCGGTTCACGAGCACCCTTCTAGCGAGCTCCAACATGCCGTGGAAGTCGCACTCATTCCCTAGTCTGAGCTGCACAGAGAAAACCACTAGGCTTCTCCTTCCATCTACGAACTCCTAACTGAAGTCACCCTGCCTCCAGGAGAAAGACGGCTTGCGTTCCTATTGCAACGAAAGCACAGTTTCTCCTGTAGCACTGCAGGCTTTTGAAGAGGCACGGGCCCAGAGGCCTAGCTAGGGCGTTCCTTGGTGAGGCCGTTCCCTAGATGCACAACACCCTGCCTCGAGCAGTTGATTCAGGGAAGCAACCAGTGTGTACTCTGTGTCTCTGTTGACGTGTCAGAAACCACAGAGATGTATGCTGCCTGTGCCCATGGAAATGGGGCGTGATGGTACTAGCCTTGCTTTCCAGTTGGAAAGCTCCATTCCTGCTGCCGGGAAGCTCCCTGAAATTCTCTGCTGTTGACAGGCCTCCGGCCACTGTAGGCATGGGTGTGGGAAGAACATGAGTGTTCTCTGGCTACACACGGAGCGTCTTTGCCGGGGTGGGGCTCACCTTGCCATGCTCCAGAGCTAAAGGGAATCTCAACGTGAGTCCTTGCCTCGAGATAAGGCCCTGAGTAGCCCTGCCGAAAGGGAGGCATGCAGCTCTTTCCATGAGCTCTTAGTGGAGGTTACGTTTTATTTGAAAGCAAGTACCCTTTTCAGGACTCCTAGGCCCCACGGCTGAGCATCATTTTGGTTCCCAGATCGCTGACTCCCTCCACACCCCTGTGGGCCTGCTGAGCAGCATGGAGTCCTATACGTCCCTCGGAGGCCCTCTGTGTCTGCCGAGTCTCGGGCAACACACTGTACGTTACTTCAGAGAGCTACATTTCCAGAACTCTCGAACAGCATCAGAACCCATTTCTAGGCAGTCCAACAGGCCCTGGAAGTCTTCGACATTGCCCTCGTCTGAGCTGCCCTGAGAAAACACTCTGCTTAGAATTTATCGAGGACCTCGTTCCTGAAGTCACTCTCTTCAAGGAGAAATACAGCATCCTAACATGCTGTGTCGCTCACAGGCAAGCAACGTGAGAACTTGCTCGAGGCAAGGACCTGAAAGGCTATGGAGAAGCGGAGGCGTGTAGCAGTTTCCAGGAGGCCGTAGTCGCTGCTCGGCAGCATTTTCATGCCAGAACGCTATTCAGGACTCCTAGGTGCCTCGCCTGGAAACCCTAGTCCCTGCAAGCACACCGAGTGCCCTCAGGCTCCCCTGGCCCTTCTAAGCACTATCCAGGCCCGTAGCTTTCCGACTCCCAGTGTGTAGGCGGAGTTTAGGGCAACCCAGGGCACTCTTCTGGGGACATCTTGATGTAGCCAGCACTCGCACCGGTTCACGAGCACCGTTCTAGCGAGTTCCACCATGCCGTGGAAGTCGCACTCATTCCCTAATCTGAGCTGCAGAGTGAAAAACACTAGGCTTCTCCTTCCATTTAGGACCTCCTACCTGAAGTCACCCTGCCCACAGGAGAAAGGCGGCTTGCGTTCCTATTGCAACGAAAGCACAGTTTTTCCTGTAGCACTGCAGGCTTTTGAAGAGGCACGGGCCCAGAGGCCTAGCCAGGGCGTTCCTTTTGTGAGGCCGTTCCCTAGTTGCAGAACACCCTGCCTCGAGAAGTTGATTCAGGGAAGCAAACAGTGTGTACTCGGTGTCTCATTTGACTTGTTAGAAACCACAGAGATGTATGCTGCCTGAGCCCATGGAAATGGGGGCATGATGGTACTAGCCTTGCTTTCCATTTGGAAAGCTCCAGTCTTGCTGCCGTGAAGCTCCCTGAAAGTCTCTGCTGTTTTCAGGCCTCTGGCCACTCTAACCATGGGTGTGGGAACTCAGTGAGTTTTCTCTGGCTACACACGGAGCTTCTTTGGCCGGGGTCGGGCTCACCTTGCCATGCACCAAGAGCTAAAGGGAATCTCAATGTGAGTCCTTGCCTCGAGATAAGGCCCTGAGTAGCCCTGCAGAAAGCGAGGCGTGCAGCTCTTTCCATGAGCTCTTAGTCGTTGGTCTGCTTTACCTTAAAGGAAGTTCCCTTTTCAGGACTCCTAGGCCCCTCGGGTGAGCTTCCTTTTTGTTCCAAGCTTTCCGAGTACCTCCCCAGCCCTGTAGGCCTGCTGAGCAACAACGAGGCCCGTTGGTCCCTCGGAGGTCCTCTGTGTCTGCTGAGTCATGGGCAACACACTGCACTCTTTCTTCTGACATCTTGATTCACAGCACTCGCACCGGTTCACGAGCACCCTTCTAGCGAGCTCCAACATGCCGTGGAAGTCGCACTCATTCCCTAGTCTGAGCTGCACAGAGAAAACCACTAGGCTTCTCCTTCCATCTACGAACTCCTAACTGAAGTCACCCTGCCTCCAGGAGAAAGACGGCTTGCGTTCCTATTGCAACGAAAGCACAGTTTCTCCTGTAGCACTGCAGGCTTTTGAAGAGGCACGGGCCCAGAGGCCTAGCTAGGGCGTTCCTTGGTGAGGCCGTTCCCTAGATGCACAACACCCTGCCTCGAGCAGTTGATTCAGGGAAGCAACCAGTGTGTACTCTGTGTCTCTGTTGACGTGTCAGAAACCACAGAGATGTATGCTGCCTGTGCCCATGGAAATGGGGCGTGATGGTACTAGCCTTGCTTTCCAGTTGGAAAGCTCCATTCCTGCTGCCGGGAAGCTCCCTGAAATTCTCTGCTGTTGACAGGCCTCCGGCCACTGTAGGCATGGGTGTGGGAAGAACATGAGTGTTCTCTGGCTACACACGGAGCGTCTTTGCCGGGGTGGGGCTCACCTTGCCATGCTCCAGAGCTAAAGGGAATCTCAACGTGAGTCCTTGCCTCGAGATAAGGCCCTGAGTAGCCCTGCCGAAAGGGAGGCATGCAGCTCTTTCCATGAGCTCTTAGTGGAGGTTACGTTTTATTTGAAAGCAAGTACCCTTTTCAGGACTCCTAGGCCCCACGGCTGAGCATCATTTTGGTTCCCAGATCGCTGACTCCCTCCACACCCCTGTGGGCCTGCTGAGCAGCATGGAGTCCTATACGTCCCTCGGAGGCCCTCTGTGTCTGCCGAGTCTCGGGCAACACACTGTACGTTACTTCAGAGAGCTACATTTCCAGAACTCTCGAACAGCATCAGAACCCATTTCTAGGCAGTCCAACAGGCCCTGGAAGTCTTCGACATTGCCCTCGTCTGAGCTGCCCTGAGAAAACACTCTGCTTAGAATTTATCGAGGACCTCGTTCCTGAAGTCACTCTCTTCAAGGAGAAATACAGCATCCTAACATGCTGTGTCGCTCACAGGCAAGCAACGTGAGAACTTGCTCGAGGCAAGGACCTGAAAGGCTATGGAGAAGCGGAGGCGTGTAGCAGTTTCCAGGAGGCCGTAGTCGCTGCTCGGCAGCATTTTCATGCCAGAACGCTATTCAGGACTCCTAGGTGCCTCGCCTGGAAACCCTAGTCCCTGCAAGCACACCGAGTGCCCTCAGGCTCCCCTGGCCCTTCTAAGCACTATCCAGGCCCGTAGCTTTCCGACTCCCAGTGTGTAGGCGGAGTTTAGGGCAACCCAGGGCACTCTTCTGGGGACATCTTGATGTAGCCAGCACTCGCACCGGTTCACGAGCACCGTTCTAGCGAGTTCCACCATGCCGTGGAAGTCGCACTCATTCCCTAATCTGAGCTGCAGAGTGAAAAACACTAGGCTTCTCCTTCCATTTAGGACCTCCTACCTGAAGTCACCCTGCCCACAGGAGAAAGGCGGCTTGCGTTCCTATTGCAACGAAAGCACAGTTTTTCCTGTAGCACTGCAGGCTTTTGAAGAGGCACGGGCCCAGAGGCCTAGCCAGGGCGTTCCTTTTGTGAGGCCGTTCCCTAGTTGCAGAACACCCTGCCTCGAGAAGTTGATTCAGGGAAGCAAACAGTGTGTACTCGGTGTCTCATTTGACTTGTTAGAAACCACAGAGATGTATGCTGCCTGAGCCCATGGAAATGGGGGCATGATGGTACTAGCCTTGCTTTCCATTTGGAAAGCTCCAGTCTTGCTGCCGTGAAGCTCCCTGAAAGTCTCTGCTGTTTTCAGGCCTCTGGCCACTCTAACCATGGGTGTGGGAACTCAGTGAGTTTTCTCTGGCTACACACGGAGCTTCTTTGGCCGGGGTCGGGCTCACCTTGCCATGCACCAAGAGCTAAAGGGAATCTCAATGTGAGTCCTTGCCTCGAGATAAGGCCCTGAGTAGCCCTGCAGAAAGCGAGGCGTGCAGCTCTTTCCATGAGCTCTTAGTCGTTGGTCTGCTTTACCTTAAAGGAAGTTCCCTTTTCAGGACTCCTAGGCCCCTCGGGTGAGCTTCCTTTTTGTTCCAAGCTTTCCGAGTACCTCCCCAGCCCTGTAGGCCTGCTGAGCAACAACGAGGCCCGTTGGTCCCTCGGAGGTCCTCTGTGTCTGCTGAGTCATGGGCAACACACTGCACTCTTTCTTCTGACATCTTGATTCACAGCACTCGCACCGGTT
This sequence comes from Balaenoptera acutorostrata, assembly GCF_949987535.1. Classification (NCBI taxonomy): domain Eukaryota; kingdom Metazoa; phylum Chordata; class Mammalia; order Artiodactyla; family Balaenopteridae; genus Balaenoptera; species Balaenoptera acutorostrata. The sequence goes on from NW_026646686.1 coordinate 96,252, forward strand.
CACGAGCACCCTTCTAGCGAGCTCCAACATGCCGTGGAAGTCGCACTCATTCCCTAGTCTGAGCTGCACAGAGAAAACCACTAGGCTTCTCCTTCCATCTACGAACTCCTAACTGAAGTCACCCTGCCTCCAGGAGAAAGACGGCTTGCGTTCCTATTGCAACGAAAGCACAGTTTCTCCTGTAGCACTGCAGGCTTTTGAAGAGGCACGGGCCCAGAGGCCTAGCTAGGGCGTTCCTTGGTGAGGCCGTTCCCTAGATGCACAACACCCTGCCTCGAGCAGTTGATTCAGGGAAGCAACCAGTGTGTACTCTGTGTCTCTGTTGACGTGTCAGAAACCACAGAGATGTATGCTGCCTGTGCCCATGGAAATGGGGCGTGATGGTACTAGCCTTGCTTTCCAGTTGGAAAGCTCCATTCCTGCTGCCGGGAAGCTCCCTGAAATTCTCTGCTGTTGACAGGCCTCCGGCCACTGTAGGCATGGGTGTGGGAAGAACATGAGTGTTCTCTGGCTACACACGGAGCGTCTTTGCCGGGGTGGGGCTCACCTTGCCATGCTCCAGAGCTAAAGGGAATCTCAACGTGAGTCCTTGCCTCGAGATAAGGCCCTGAGTAGCCCTGCCGAAAGGGAGGCATGCAGCTCTTTCCATGAGCTCTTAGTGGAGGTTACGTTTTATTTGAAAGCAAGTACCCTTTTCAGGACTCCTAGGCCCCACGGCTGAGCATCATTTTGGTTCCCAGATCGCTGACTCCCTCCACACCCCTGTGGGCCTGCTGAGCAGCATGGAGTCCTATACGTCCCTCGGAGGCCCTCTGTGTCTGCCGAGTCTCGGGCAACACACTGTACGTTACTTCAGAGAGCTACATTTCCAGAACTCTCGAACAGCATCAGAACCCATTTCTAGGCAGTCCAACAGGCCCTGGAAGTCTTCGACATTGCCCTCGTCTGAGCTGCCCTGAGAAAACACTCTGCTTAGAATTTATCGAGGACCTCGTTCCTGAAGTCACTCTCTTCAAGGAGAAATACAGCATCCTAACATGCTGTGTCGCTCACAGGCAAGCAACGTGAGAACTTGCTCGAGGCAAGGACCTGAAAGGCTATGGAGAAGCGGAGGCGTGTAGCAGTTTCCAGGAGGCCGTAGTCGCTGCTCGGCAGCATTTTCATGCCAGAACGCTATTCAGGACTCCTAGGTGCCTCGCCTGGAAACCCTAGTCCCTGCAAGCACACCGAGTGCCCTCAGGCTCCCCTGGCCCTTCTAAGCACTATCCAGGCCCGTAGCTTTCCGACTCCCAGTGTGTAGGCGGAGTTTAGGGCAACCCAGGGCACTCTTCTGGGGACATCTTGATGTAGCCAGCACTCGCACCGGTTCACGAGCACCGTTCTAGCGAGTTCCACCATGCCGTGGAAGTCGCACTCATTCCCTAATCTGAGCTGCAGAGTGAAAAACACTAGGCTTCTCCTTCCATTTAGGACCTCCTACCTGAAGTCACCCTGCCCACAGGAGAAAGGCGGCTTGCGTTCCTATTGCAACGAAAGCACAGTTTTTCCTGTAGCACTGCAGGCTTTTGAAGAGGCACGGGCCCAGAGGCCTAGCCAGGGCGTTCCTTTTGTGAGGCCGTTCCCTAGTTGCAGAACACCCTGCCTCGAGAAGTTGATTCAGGGAAGCAAACAGTGTGTACTCGGTGTCTCATTTGACTTGTTAGAAACCACAGAGATGTATGCTGCCTGAGCCCATGGAAATGGGGGCATGATGGTACTAGCCTTGCTTTCCATTTGGAAAGCTCCAGTCTTGCTGCCGTGAAGCTCCCTGAAAGTCTCTGCTGTTTTCAGGCCTCTGGCCACTCTAACCATGGGTGTGGGAACTCAGTGAGTTTTCTCTGGCTACACACGGAGCTTCTTTGGCCGGGGTCGGGCTCACCTTGCCATGCACCAAGAGCTAAAGGGAATCTCAATGTGAGTCCTTGCCTCGAGATAAGGCCCTGAGTAGCCCTGCAGAAAGCGAGGCGTGCAGCTCTTTCCATGAGCTCTTAGTCGTTGGTCTGCTTTACCTTAAAGGAAGTTCCCTTTTCAGGACTCCTAGGCCCCTCGGGTGAGCTTCCTTTTTGTTCCAAGCTTTCCGAGTACCTCCCCAGCCCTGTAGGCCTGCTGAGCAACAACGAGGCCCGTTGGTCCCTCGGAGGTCCTCTGTGTCTGCTGAGTCATGGGCAACACACTGCACTCTTTCTTCTGACATCTTGATTCACAGCACTCGCACCGGTTCACGAGCACCCTTCTAGCGAGCTCCAACATGCCGTGGAAGTCGCACTCATTCCCTAGTCTGAGCTGCACAGAGAAAACCACTAGGCTTCTCCTTCCATCTACGAACTCCTAACTGAAGTCACCCTGCCTCCAGGAGAAAGACGGCTTGCGTTCCTATTGCAACGAAAGCACAGTTTCTCCTGTAGCACTGCAGGCTTTTGAAGAGGCACGGGCCCAGAGGCCTAGCTAGGGCGTTCCTTGGTGAGGCCGTTCCCTAGATGCACAACACCCTGCCTCGAGCAGTTGATTCAGGGAAGCAACCAGTGTGTACTCTGTGTCTCTGTTGACGTGTCAGAAACCACAGAGATGTATGCTGCCTGTGCCCATGGAAATGGGGCGTGATGGTACTAGCCTTGCTTTCCAGTTGGAAAGCTCCATTCCTGCTGCCGGGAAGCTCCCTGAAATTCTCTGCTGTTGACAGGCCTCCGGCCACTGTAGGCATGGGTGTGGGAAGAACATGAGTGTTCTCTGGCTACACACGGAGCGTCTTTGCCGGGGTGGGGCTCACCTTGCCATGCTCCAGAGCTAAAGGGAATCTCAACGTGAGTCCTTGCCTCGAGATAAGGCCCTGAGTAGCCCTGCCGAAAGGGAGGCATGCAGCTCTTTCCATGAGCTCTTAGTGGAGGTTACGTTTTATTTGAAAGCAAGTACCCTTTTCAGGACTCCTAGGCCCCACGGCTGAGCATCATTTTGGTTCCCAGATCGCTGACTCCCTCCACACCCCTGTGGGCCTGCTGAGCAGCATGGAGTCCTATACGTCCCTCGGAGGCCCTCTGTGTCTGCCGAGTCTCGGGCAACACACTGTACGTTACTTCAGAGAGCTACATTTCCAGAACTCTCGAACAGCATCAGAACCCATTTCTAGGCAGTCCAACAGGCCCTGGAAGTCTTCGACATTGCCCTCGTCTGAGCTGCCCTGAGAAAACACTCTGCTTAGAATTTATCGAGGACCTCGTTCCTGAAGTCACTCTCTTCAAGGAGAAATACAGCATCCTAACATGCTGTGTCGCTCACAGGCAAGCAACGTGAGAACTTGCTCGAGGCAAGGACCTGAAAGGCTATGGAGAAGCGGAGGCGTGTAGCAGTTTCCAGGAGGCCGTAGTCGCTGCTCGGCAGCATTTTCATGCCAGAACGCTATTCAGGACTCCTAGGTGCCTCGCCTGGAAACCCTAGTCCCTGCAAGCACACCGAGTGCCCTCAGGCTCCCCTGGCCCTTCTAAGCACTATCCAGGCCCGTAGCTTTCCGACTCCCAGTGTGTAGGCGGAGTTTAGGGCAACCCAGGGCACTCTTCTGGGGACATCTTGATGTAGCCAGCACTCGCACCGGTTCACGAGCACCGTTCTAGCGAGTTCCACCATGCCGTGGAAGTCGCACTCATTCCCTAATCTGAGCTGCAGAGTGAAAAACACTAGGCTTCTCCTTCCATTTAGGACCTCCTACCTGAAGTCACCCTGCCCACAGGAGAAAGGCGGCTTGCGTTCCTATTGCAACGAAAGCACAGTTTTTCCTGTAGCACTGCAGGCTTTTGAAGAGGCACGGGCCCAGAGGCCTAGCCAGGGCGTTCCTTTTGTGAGGCCGTTCCCTAGTTGCAGAACACCCTGCCTCGAGAAGTTGATTCAGGGAAGCAAACAGTGTGTACTCGGTGTCTCATTTGACTTGTTAGAAACCACAGAGATGTATGCTGCCTGAGCCCATGGAAATGGGGGCATGATGGTACTAGCCTTGCTTTCCATTTGGAAAGCTCCAGTCTTGCTGCCGTGAAGCTCCCTGAAAGTCTCTGCTGTTTTCAGGCCTCTGGCCACTCTAACCATGGGTGTGGGAACTCAGTGAGTTTTCTCTGGCTACACACGGAGCTTCTTTGGCCGGGGTCGGGCTCACCTTGCCATGCACCAAGAGCTAAAGGGAATCTCAATGTGAGTCCTTGCCTCGAGATAAGGCCCTGAGTAGCCCTGCAGAAAGCGAGGCGTGCAGCTCTTTCCATGAGCTCTTAGTCGTTGGTCTGCTTTACCTTAAAGGAAGTTCCCTTTTCAGGACTCCTAGGCCCCTCGGGTGAGCTTCCTTTTTGTTCCAAGCTTTCCGAGTACCTCCCCAGCCCTGTAGGCCTGCTGAGCAACAACGAGGCCCGTTGGTCCCTCGGAGGTCCTCTGTGTCTGCTGAGTCATGGGCAACACACTGCACTCTTTCTTCTGACATCTTGATTCACAGCACTCGCACCGGTTCACGAGCACCCTTCTAGCGAGCTCCAACATGCCGTGGAAGTCGCACTCATTCCCTAGTCTGAGCTGCACAGAGAAAACCACTAGGCTTCTCCTTCCATCTACGAACTCCTAACTGAAGTCACCCTGCCTCCAGGAGAAAGACGGCTTGCGTTCCTATTGCAACGAAAGCACAGTTTCTCCTGTAGCACTGCAGGCTTTTGAAGAGGCACGGGCCCAGAGGCCTAGCTAGGGCGTTCCTTGGTGAGGCCGTTCCCTAGATGCACAACACCCTGCCTCGAGCAGTTGATTCAGGGAAGCAACCAGTGTGTACTCTGTGTCTCTGTTGACGTGTCAGAAACCACAGAGATGTATGCTGCCTGTGCCCATGGAAATGGGGCGTGATGGTACTAGCCTTGCTTTCCAGTTGGAAAGCTCCATTCCTGCTGCCGGGAAGCTCCCTGAAATTCTCTGCTGTTGACAGGCCTCCGGCCACTGTAGGCATGGGTGTGGGAAGAACATGAGTGTTCTCTGGCTACACACGGAGCGTCTTTGCCGGGGTGGGGCTCACCTTGCCATGCTCCAGAGCTAAAGGGAATCTCAACGTGAGTCCTTGCCTCGAGATAAGGCCCTGAGTAGCCCTGCCGAAAGGGAGGCATGCAGCTCTTTCCATGAGCTCTTAGTGGAGGTTACGTTTTATTTGAAAGCAAGTACCCTTTTCAGGACTCCTAGGCCCCACGGCTGAGCATCATTTTGGTTCCCAGATCGCTGACTCCCTCCACACCCCTGTGGGCCTGCTGAGCAGTATTGAGTCCTATACGTCCCTCGGAGGCCCTCTGTGTCTGCCGAGTCTCGGGCAACACACTGTACGTTACTTCAGAGAGCTACATTTCCAGAACTCTCGAACAGCATCAGAACCCATTTCTAGGCAGTCCAACAGGCCCTGGAAGTCTTCGACATTGCCCTCGTCTGAGCTGCCCTGAGAAAACACTCTGCTTAGAATTTATCGAGGACCTCGTTCCTGAAGTCACTCTCTTCAAGGAGAAATACAGCATCCTAACATGCTGTGTCGCTCACAGGCAAGCAATGTGAGAACTTGCTCGAGGCAAGGACCTGAAAGGCTATGGAGAAGCGGAGGCGTGTAGCAGTTTCCAGGAGGCCGTAGTCGCTGCTCGGCAGCATTTTCATGCCAGAACGCTATTCAGGACTCCTAGGTGCCTCGCCTGGAAACCCTGTTCCCTGCAAGAACACCGAGTGCCCTCAGGCTCCCCTGGCCCTTCTAAGCAACATCCAGGCCCGTAGCTTTCCGACTCCCAGTGTGTAGGCGGAGTTTAGGGCAACCCAGGGCACTCTTCTGGGGACATCTTGATGTAGCCAGCACTCGCACCGGTTCACGAGCACCGTTCTAGCGAGTTCCACCATGCTGTGGAAGTCGCACTCATTCCCTAATCTGAGCTGCAGAGTGAAAAACACTAGGCTTCTCCTTCCATTTAGGACCTCCTTCCTGAAGTCACCCTGCCCACGGGAGAAAGGCGGCTTGCGTTCCTATTGCAACGAAAGCACAGTTTTTCCTGTAGCACTGCAGGCTTTTGAAGAGGCACGGGCCCAGAGGCCTAGCTAGGGCTTTCCTTGGTGAGGCCGTTCACTAGTTGCAGAACACCCTGCCTCGAGAAGTTGATTCAGGGAAGCAAACAGTGTGTACACTGTGTCTCATTTGACTTGTTAGAAACCACAGAGATGTATGCTGCCTGAGCCCATGGAAATGGGGGCATGATGGTACTAGCCTTGCTTTCCATTTGGAAAGCTCCAGTCTTGCTGCCGTGAAGCTCCCTGAAAGTCTCTGCTGTTTTCAGGCCTCTGGCCACTCTAACCATGGGTGTGGGAACTCAGTGAGTTTTCTCTGGCTACACACGGAGCTTCTTTGGCCGGGGTCGGGCTCACCTTGCCATGCACCAGAGCTAAAGGGAATCTCAATGTGAGTCCTTGCCTCGAGATAAGGCCCTGAGTAGCCCTGCAGAAAGCGAGGCGTGCAGCTCTTTCCATGAGCTCTTAGTCGTTGTTCTGCTTTACCTTAAAGGAAGTTCCCTTTTCAGGACTCCTAGGCCCCTCGGGTGAGCTTCCTTTTTGTTCCAAGCTTTCCGAGTACCTCCCCAGCCCTGTAGGCCTGCTGAGCAACAACGAGGCCCGTTGGTCCCTCGGAGGTCCTCTGTGTCTGCTGAGTCATGGGCAACACACTGCACTCTTTCTTCTGACATCTTGATTCACAGCACTCGCACCGGTTCACGAGCACCGTTCTAGCGAGCTCCAACATGCCGTGGAAGTCGCACTCATTCCCTAGTCTGAGCTGCACAGAGAAAACCACTAGGCTTCTCCTTCCATCTACGAACTCCTAACTGAAGTCACCCTGCCTCCAGGAGAAAGACGGCTTGCGTTCCTATTGCAACGAAAGCACAGTTTCTCCTGTAGCACTGCAGGCTTTTGAAGAGGCACGGGCCCAGAGGCCTAGCTAGGGCGATCCTTGGTGAGGCCGTTCCCTAGATGCACAACACCCTGCCTCGAGCAGTTGATTCAGGGAAGCAACCAGTGTGTACTCTGTGTCTCTTTTGACTTGTTAGAAACCACAGAGATGTATGCTGCCTGTGCCCATGGAAATGGGGCGTGATGGTACTAGCCTTGCTTTCCAGTTGGAAAGCTCCATTCCTGCTGCCGGGAAGCTCCCTGAAATTCTCTGCTGTTGACAGGCCTCCGGCCACTGTAGGCATGGGTGTGGGAAGAACATGAGTGTTCTCTGGCTACACACGGAGCTTCTTTGCCGGGGTGGGGCTCACCTTGCCATGCTCCAGAGCTAAAGGGAATCTCAACGTGAGTCCTTGCCTCGAGATAAGGCCCTGAGTAGCCCTGCCGAAAGGGAGGCATGCAGCTCTTTCCATGAGCTCTTAGTGGAGGTTACGTTTTATTTGAAAGCAAGTACCCTTTTCAGGACTCCTAGGCCCCACGGCTGAGCATCATTTTGGTTCCCAGATCGCTGACTCCCTCCACACCCCTGTGGGCCTGCTGAGCAGCATGGAGTCCTATACGTCCCTCGGAGGCCCTCTGTGTCTGCCGAGTCTCGGGCAACACACTGTACGTTACTTCAGAGAGCTACATTTCCAGAACTCTCGAACAGCATCAGAACCCATTTCTAGGCAGTCCAACAGGCCCTGGAAGTCTTCGACATTGCCCTCGTCTGAGCTGCCCTGAGAAAACACTCTGCTTAGAATTTATCGAGGACCTCGTTCCTGAAGTCACTCTCTTCAAGGAGAAATACAGCATCCTAACATGCTGTGTCGCTCACAGGCAAGCAACGTGAGAACTTGCTCGAGGCAAGGACCTGAAAGGCTATGGAGAAGCGGAGGCGTGTAGCAGTTTCCAGGAGGCCGTAGTCGCTGCTCGGCAGCATTTTCATGCCAGAACGCTCTTCAGGACTCCTAGGTGCCTCGCCTGGAAACCCTATTCCCTGCAAGAACACCGAGTGCCCTCAGGCTCCCCTGGCCCTTCTAAGCAATATCCAGGCCCGTAGCTTTCCGACTCCCAGTGTGTAGGCGGAGTTTAGGGCAACCCAGGGCACTCTTCTGGGGACATCTTGATGTAGCCAGCACTCGCACAGGTTCACGAGCACCGTTCTAGCGAGTTCCACCATGCTGTGGAAGTCGCACTCATTCCCTAATCTGAGCTGCAGAGTGAAAAACACTAGGCTTCTCCTTCCATTTAGGACCTCCTTCCTGAAGTCACCCTGCCCACAGGAGAAAGGCGGCTTGCGTTCCTATTGCAACGAAAGCACAGTTTTTCCTGTAGCACTGCAGGCTTTTGAAGAGGCACGGGCCCAGAGGCCTAGCTAGGGCTTTCCTTGGTGAGGCCGTTCCCTAGTTGCAGAACACCCTGCCTCGAGAAGTTGATTCAGGGAAGCAAACAGTGTGTACTCGGTGTCTCATTTGACTTGTTAGAAACCACAGAGATGTATGCTGCCTGAGCCCATGGAAATGGGGGCATGATGGTACTAGCCTTGCTTTCCATTTGGAAAGCTCCAGTCTTGCTGCCGTGAAGCTCCCTGAAAGTCTCTGCTGTTTTCAGGCCTCTGGCCACTCTAACCATGGGTGTGGGAACTCAGTGAGTTTTCTCTGGCTACACACGGAGCTTCTTTGGCCGGGGTCGGGCTCACCTTGCCATGCACCAGAGCTAAAGGGAATCTCAATGTGAGTCCTTGCCTCGAGATAAGGCCCTGAGTAGCCCTGCAGAAAGCGAGGCGTGCAGCTCTTTCCATGAGCTCTTAGTCGTTGTTCTGCTTTACCTTAAAGGAAGTTCCCTTTTCAGGACTCCTAGGCCCCTCGGGTGAGCTTCCTTTTTGTTCCAAGCTTTCCGAGTACCTCCCCAGCCCTGTAGGCCTGCTGAGCAACAACGAGGCCCGTTGGTCCCTCGGAGGTCCTCTGTGTCTGCTGAGTCATGGGCAACACACTGCACTCTTTCTTCTGACATCTTGATTCACAGCACTCGCACCGGTTCACGAGCACCGTTCTAGCGAGCTCCAACATGCCGTGGAAGTCGCACTCATTCCCTAGTCTGAGCTGCACAGAGAAAACCACTAGGCTTCTCCTTCCATCTACGAACTCCTAACTGAAGTCACCCTGCCTCTAGGAGAAAGACGGCTTGCGTTCCTATTGCAACGAAAGCACAGTTTCTCCTGTAGCACTGCAGGCTTTTGAAGAGGCACGGGCCCAGAGGCCTAGCTAGGGCGATCATTGGTGAGGCCGTTCCCTAGATGCACAACACCCTGCCTCGAGCAGTTGATTCAGGGAAGCAACCAGTGTGTACTCTGTGTCTCTTTTGACTTGTTAGAAACCACAGAGATGTATGCTGCCTGTGCCCATGGAAATGGGGCGTGATGGTACTAGCCTTGCTTTCCAGTTGGAAAGCTCCATTCCTGCTGCCGGGAAGCTCCCTGAAATTCTCTGCTGTTGACAGGCCTCCGGCCACTGTAGGCATGGGTGTGGGAAGAACATGAGTGTTCTCTGGCTACACACGGAGCTTCTTTGCCGGGGTGGGGCTCACCTTGCCATGCTCCAGAGCTAAAGGGAATCTCAACGTGAGTCCTTGCCTCGAGATAAGGCCCTGAGTAGCCCTGCCGAAAGGGAGGCATGCAGCTCTTTCCATGAGCTCTTAGTGGAGGTTACGTTTTATTTGAAAGCAAGTACCCTTTTCAGGACTCCTAGGCCCCACGGCTGAGCATCATTTTGGTTCCCAGATCGCTGACTCCCTCCACACCCCTGTGGGCCTGCTGAGCAGTATTGAGTCCTATACGTCCCTCGGAGGCCCTCTGTGTCTGCCGAGTCTCGGGCAACACACTGTACGTTACTTCAGAGAGCTACATTTCCAGAACTCTCGAACAGCATCAGAACCCATTTCTAGGCAGTCCAACAGGCCCTGGAAGTCTTCGACATTGCCCTCGTCTGAGCTGCCCTGAGAAAACACTCTGCTTAGAATTTATCGAGGACCTCGTTCCTGAAGTCACTCTCTTCAAGGAGAAATACAGCATCCTAACATGCTGTGTCGCTCACAGGCAAGCAACGTGAGAACTTGCTCGAGGCAAGGACCTGAAAGGCTATGGAGAAGCGGAGGCGTGTAGCAGTTTCCAGGAGGCCGTAGTCGCTGCTCGGCAGCATTTTCATGCCAGAACGCTATTCAGGACTCCTAGGTGCCTCGCCTGGAAACCCTGTTCCCTGCAAGAACACCGAGTGCCCTCAGGCTCCCCTGGCCCTTCTAAGCAACATCCAGGCCCGTAGCTTTCCGACTCCCAGTGTGTAGGCGGAGTTTAGGGCAACCCAGGGCACTCTTCTGGGGACATCTTGATGTAGCCAGCACTCGCACAGGTTCACGAGCACCGTTCTAGCAAGTTCCACCATGCTGTGGAAGTCGCACTCATTCCCTAATCTGAGCTGCAGAGTGAAAAACACTAGGCTTCTCCTTCCATTTAGGACCTCCTTCCTGAAGTCACCCTGCCCACGGGAGAAAGGCGGCTTGCGTTCCTATTGCAACGAAAGCACAGTTTTTCCTGTAGCACTGCAGGCTTTTGAAGAGGCACGGGCCCAGAGGCCTAGCTAGGGCTTTCCTTGGTGAGGCCGTTCCCTAGTTGCAGAACACCCTGCCTCGAGAAGTTGATTCAGGGAAGCAAACAGTGTGTACTCGGTGTCTCATTTGACTTGTTAGAAACCACAGAGATGTATGCTGCCTGAGCCCATGGAAATGGGGGCATGATGGTACTAGCCTTGCTTTCCATTTGGAAAGCTCCAGTCTTGCTGCCGTGAAGCTCCCTGAAAGTCTCTGCTGTTTTCAGGCCTCTGGCCACTCTAACCATGGGTGTGGGAACTCAGTGAGTTTTCTCTGGCTACACACGGAGCTTCTTTGGCCGGGGTCGGGCTCACCTTGCCATGCACCAGAGCTAAAGGGAATCTCAATGTGAGTCCTTGCCTCGAGATAAGGCCCTGAGTAGCCCTGCAGAAAGCGAGGCGTGCAGCTCTTTCCATGAGCTCTTAGTCGTTGTTCTGCTTTACCTTAAAGGAAGTTCCCTTTTCAGGACTCCTAGGCCCCTCGGGTGAGCTTCCTTTTTGTTCCAAGCTTTCCGAGTACCTCCACACCCCTGTAGGCCTGCTGAGCAACAACGAGGCCCGTTGGTCCCTCGGAGGTCCTCTGTGTCTGCTGAGTCATGGGCAACACACTGCACTCTTTCTTCTGACATCTTGATTCACAGCACTCGCACCGGTTCACGAGCACCGTTCTAGCGAGCTCCAACATGCCGTGGAAGTCGCACTCATTCCCTAGTCTGAGCTGCACAGAGAAAACCACTAGGCTTCTCCTTCCATCTACGAACTCCTAACTGAAGTCACCCTGCCTCCAGGAGAAAGACGGCTTGCGTTCCTATTGCAACGAAAGCACAGTTTCTCCTGTAGCACTGCAGACTTTTGAAGAGGCACGGGCCCAGAGGCCTAGCTAGGGCGTTCCTTGGTGAGGCCGTTCCCTAGATGCACAACACCCTGCCTCGAGCAGTTGATTCAGGGAAGCAACCAGTGTGTACTCTGTGTCTCTTTTGACTTGTTAGAAACCACAGAGATGTATGCTGCCTGTGCCCATGGAAATGGGGCATGATGGTACTAGCCTTGCTTTCCAGTTGGAAAGCTCCATTCCTGCTGCCGGGAAGCTCCCTGAAATTCTCTGCTGTTGACAGGCCTCCGGCCACTGTAGGCATGGGTGTGGGAAGAACATGAGTGTTCTCTGGCTACACACGGAGCTTCTTTGCCGGGGTGGGGCTCACCTTGCCATGCTCCAGAGCTAAAGGGAATCTCAACGTGAGTCCTTGCCTCGAGATAAGGCCCTGAGTAGCCCTGCCGAAAGGGAGGCATGCAGCTCTTTCCATGAGCTCTTAGTGGAGGTTACGTTTTATTTGAAAGCAAGTACCCTTTTCAGGACTCCTAGGCCCCACGGCTGAGCATCATTTTGGTTCCCAGATCGCTGACTCCCTCCACACCCCTGTGGGCCTGCTGAGCAGTATTGAGTCCTATACGTCCCTCGGAGGCCCTCTGTGTCTGCCGAGTCTCGGGCAACACACTGTACGTTACTTCAGAGAGCTACATTTCCAGAACTCTCGAACAGCATCAGAACCCATTTCTAGGCAGTCCAACAGGCCCTGGAAGTCTTCGACATTGCCCTCGTCTGAGCTGCCCTGAGAAAACACTCTGCTTAGAATTTATCGAGGACCTCGTTCCTGAAGTCACTCTCTTCAAGGAGAAATACAGCATCCTAACATGCTGTGTCGCTCACAGGCAAGCAACGTGAGAACTTGCTCGAGGCAAGGACCTGAAAGGCTATGGAGAAGCGGAGGCGTGGAGCAGTTTCCAGGAGGCCGTAGTCGCTGCTCGGCAGCATTTTCATGCCAGAACGCTCTTCAGGACTCCTAGGTGCCTCGCCTGGAAACCCTGTTCCCTGCAAGAACACCGAGTGCCCTCAGGCTCCCCTGGCCCTTCTAAGCAACATCCAGGCCCGTAGCTTTCCGACTCCCAGTGTGTAGGCGGAGTTTAGGGCAACCCAGGGCACTCTTCTGGGGACATCTTGATGTAGCCAGCACTCGCACAGGTTCACGAGCACCGTTCTAGCAAGTTCCACCATGCTGTGGAAGTCGCACTCATTCCCTAATCTGAGCTGCAGAGTGAAAAACACTAGGCTTCTCCTTCCATTTAGGACCTCCTTCCTGAAGTCACCCTGCCCACGGGAGAAAGGCGGCTTGCGTTCCTATTGCAACGAAAGCACAGTTTTTCCTGTAGCACTGCAGGCTTTTGAAGAGGCACGGGCCCAGAGGCCTAGCTAGGGCTTTCCTTGGTGAGGCCGTTCACTAGTTGCAGAACACCCTGCCTCGAGAAGTTGATTCAGGGAAGCAAACAGTGTGTACTCGGTGTCTCATTTGACTTGTTAGAAACCACAGAGATGTATGCTGCCTGAGCCCATGGAAATGGGGGCATGATGGTACTAGCCTTGCTTTCCATTTGGAAAGCTCCAGTCTTGCTGCCGTGAAGCTCCCTGAAAGTCTCTGCTGTTTTCAGGCCTCTGGCCACTCTAACCATGGGTGTGGGAACTCAGTGAGTTTTCTCTGGCTACACACGGAGCTTCTTTGGCCGGGGTCGGGCTCACCTTGCCATGCACCAGAGCTAAAGGGAATCTCAATGTGAGTCCTTGCCTCGAGATAAGGCCCTGAGTAGCCCTGCAGAAAGCGAGGCGTGCAGCTCTTTCCATGAGCTCTTAGTCGTTGTTCTGCTTTACCTTAAAGGAAGTTCCCTTTTCAGGACTCCCAGGCCCCTCGGGTGAGCTTCCTTTTTGTTCCAAGCTTTCCGAGTACCTCCACACCCCTGTAGGCCTGCTGAGCAACAACGAGGCCCGTTGGTCCCTCGGAGGTCCTCTGTGTCTGCTGAGTCATGGGCAACACACTGCACTCTTTCTTCTGACATCTTGATTCACAGCACTCGCACCGGTTCACGAGCACCGTTCTAGCGAGCTCCAACATGCCGTGGAAGTCGCACTCATTCCCTAGTCTGAGCTGCACAGAGAAAACCACTAGGCTTCTCCTTCCATCTACGAACTCCTAACTGAAGTCACCCTGCCTCCAGGAGAAAGACGGCTTGCGTTCCTATTGCAACGAAAGCACAGTTTCTCCTGTAGCACTGCAGGCTTTTGAAGAGGCACGGGCCCAGAGGCCTAGCTAGGGCGTTCCTTGGTGAGGCCGTTCCCTAGATGCACAACACCCTGCCTCGAGCAGTTGATTCAGGGAAGCAACCAGTGTGTACTCTGTGTCTCTTTTGACTTGTTAGAAACCACAGAGATGTATGCTGCCTGTGCCCATGGAAATGGGGCATGATGGTACTAGCCTTGCTTTCCAGTTGGAAAGCTCCATTCCTGCTGCCGGGAAGCTCCCTGAAATTCTCTGCTGTTGACAGGCCTCCGGCCACTGTAGGCATGGGTGTGGGAAGAACATGAGTGTTCTCTGGCTACACACGGAGCTTCTTTGCCGGGGTGGGGCTCACCTTGCCATGCTCCAGAGCTAAAGGGAATCTCAACGTGAGTCCTTGCCTCGAGATAAGGCCCTGAGTAGCCCTGCCGAAAGGGAGGCATGCAGCTCTTTCCATGAGCTCTTAGTGGAGGTTACGTTTTATTTGAAAGCAAGTACCCTTTTCAGGACTCCTAGGCCCCACGGCTGAGCATCATTTTGGTTCCCAGATCGCTGACTTCCTCCACACCCCTGTGGGCCTGCTGAGCAGCATGGAGTCCTATACGTCCCTCGGAGGCCCTCTGTGTCTGCCGAGTCTCGGGCAACACACTGTACGTTACTTCAGAGAGCTACATTTCCAGAACTCTCGAACAGCATCAGAACCCATTTCTAGGCAGTCCAACAGGCCCTGGAAGTCTTCGACATTGCCCTCGTCTGAGCTGCCCTGAGAAAACACTCTGCTTAGAATTTATCGAGGACCTCGTTCCTGAAGTCACTCTCTTCAAGGAGAAATACAGCATCCTAACATGCTGTGTCGCTCACAGGCAAGCAACGTGAGAACTTGCTCGAGGCAAGGACCTGAAAGGCTATGGAGAAGCGGAGGCGTGTAGCAGTTTCCAGGAGGCCGTAGTCGCTGCTCGGCAGCATTTTCATGCCAGAACGCTCTTCAGGACTCCTAGGTGCCTCGCCTGGAAACCCTATTCCCTGCAAGAACACCGAGTGCCCTCAGGCTCCCCTGGCCCTTCTAAGCAATATCCAGGCCCGTAGCTTTCCGACTCCCAGTGTGTAGGCGGAGTTTAGGGCAACCCAGGGCACTCTTCTGGGGACATCTTGATGTAGCCAGCACTCGCACAGGTTCACGAGCACCGTTCTAGCAAGTTCCACCATGCTGTGGAAGTCGCACTCATTCCCTAATCTGAGCTGCAGAGTGAAAAACACTAGGCTTCTCCTTCCATTTAGGACCTCCTTCCTGAAGTCACCCTGCCCACGGGAGAAAGGCGGCTTGCGTTCCTATTGCAACGAAAGCACAGTTTTTCCTGTAGCACTGCAGGCTTTTGAAGAGGCACGGGCCCAGAGGCCTAGCTAGGGCTTTCCTTGGTGAGGCCGTTCACTAGTTGCAGAACACCCTGCCTCGAGAAGTTGATTCAGGGAAGCAAACAGTGTGTACTCGGTGTCTCATTTGACTTGTTAGAAACCACAGAGATGTATGCTGCCTGAGCCCATGGAAATGGGGGCATGATGGTACTAGCCTTGCTTTCCATTTGGAAAGCTCCAGTCTTGCTGCCGTGAAGCTCCCTGAAAGTCTCTGCTGTTTTCAGGCCTCTGGCCACTCTAACCATGGGTGTGGGAACTCAGTGAGTTTTCTCTGGCTACACACGGAGCTTCTTTGGCCGGGGTCGGGCTCACCTTGCCATGCACCAGAGCTAAAGGGAATCTCAATGTGAGTCCTTGCCTCGAGATAAGGCCCTGAGTAGCCCTGCAGAAAGCGAGGCGTGCAGCTCTTTCCATGAGCTCTTAGTCGTTGTTCTGCTTTACCTTAAAGGAAGTTCCCTTTTCAGGACTCCCAGGCCCCTCGGGTGAGCTTCCTTTTTGTTCCAAGCTTTCCGAGTACCTCCACACCCCTGTAGGCCTGCTGAGCAACAACGAGGCCCGTTGGTCCCTCGGAGGTCCTCTGTGTCTGCTGAGTCATGGGCAACACACTGCACTCTTTCTTCTGACATCTTGATTCACAGCACTCGCACCGGTTCACGAGCACCGTTCTAGCGAGCTCCAACATGCCGTGGAAGTCGCACTCATTCCCTAGTCTGAGCTGCACAGAGAAAACCACTAGGCTTCTCCTTCCATCTACGAACTCCTAACTGAAGTCACCCTGCCTCCAGGAGAAAGACGGCTTGCGTTCCTATTGCAACGAAAGCACAGTTTCTCCTGTAGCACTGCAGGCTTTTGAAGAGGCACGGGCCCAGAGGCCTAGCTAGGGCGTTCCTTGGTGAGGCCGTTCCCTAGATGCACAACACCCTGCCTCGAGCAGTTGATTCAGGGAAGCAACCAGTGTGTACTCTGTGTCTCTTTTGACTTGTTAGAAACCACAGAGATGTATGCTGCCTGTGCCCATGGAAATGGGGCATGATGGTACTAGCCTTGCTTTCCAGTTGGAAAGCTCCATTCCTGCTGCCGGGAAGCTCCCTGAAATTCTCTGCTGTTGACAGGCCTCCGGCCACTGTAGGCATGGGTGTGGGAAGAACATGAGTGTTCTCTGGCTACACACGGAGCTTCTTTGCCGGGGTGGGGCTCACCTTGCCATGCTCCAGAGCTAAAGGGAATCTCAACGTGAGTCCTTGCCTCGAGATAAGGCCCTGAGTAGCCCTGCCGAAAGGGAGGCATGCAGCTCTTTCCATGAGCTCTTAGTGGAGGTTACGTTTTATTTGAAAGCAAGTACCCTTTTCAGGACTCCTAGGCCCCACGGCTGAGCATCATTTTGGTTCCCAGATCGCTGACTCCCTCCACACCCCTGTGGGCCTGCTGAGCAGTATTGAGTCCTATACGTCCCTCGGAGGCCCTCTGTGTCTGCCGAGTCTCGGGCAACACACTGTACGTTACTTCAGAGAGCTACATTTCCAGAACTCTCGAACAGCATCAGAACCCATTTCTAGGCAGTCCAACAGGCCCTGGAAGTCTTCGACATTGCCCTCGTCTGAGCTGCCCTGAGAAAACACTCTGCTTAGAATTTATCGAGGACCTCGTTCCTGAAGTCACTCTCTTCAAGGAGAAATACAGCATCCTAACATGCTGTGTCGCTCACAGGCAAGCAACGTGAGAACTTGCTCGAGGCAAGGACCTGAAAGGCTATGGAGAAGCGGAGGCGTGTAGCAGTTTCCAGGAGGCCGTAGTCGCTGCTCGGCAGCATTTTCATGCCAGAACGCTCTTCAGGACTCCTAGGTGCCTCGCCTGGAAACCCTATTCCCTGCAAGAACACCGAGTGCCCTCAGGCTCCCCTGGCCCTTCTAAGCAATATCCAGGCCCGTAGCTTTCCGACTCCCAGTGTGTAGGCGGAGTTTAGGGCAACCCAGGGCACTCTTCTGGGGACATCTTGATGTAGCCAGCACTCGCACAGGTTCACGAGCACCGTTCTAGCAAGTTCCACCATGCTGTGGAAGTCGCACTCATTCCCTAATCTGAGCTGCAGAGTGAAAAACACTAGGCTTCTCCTTCCATTTAGGACCTCCTTCCTGAAGTCACCCTGCCCACAGGAGAAAGGCGGCTTGCGTTCCTATTGCAACGAAAGCACAGTTTTTCCTGTAGCACTGCAGGCTTTTGAAGAGGCACGGGCCCAGAGGCCTAGCTAGGGCTTTCCTTGGTGAGGCCGTTCACTAGTTGCAGAACACCCTGCCTCGAGAAGTTGATTCAGGGAAGCAAACAGTGTGTACTCGGTGTCTCATTTGACTTGTTAGAAACCACAGAGATGTATGCTGCCTGAGCCCATGGAAATGGGGGCATGATGGTACTAGCCTTGCTTTCCATTTGGAAAGCTCCAGTCTTGCTGCCGTGAAGCTCCCTGAAAGTCTCTGCTGTTTTCAGGCCTCTGGCCACTCTAACCATGGGTGTGGGAACTCAGTGAGTTTTCTCTGGCTACACACGGAGCTTCTTTGGCCGGGGTCGGGCTCACCTTGCCATGCACCAGAGCTAAAGGGAATCTCAATGTGAGTCCTTGCCTCGAGATAAGGCCCTGAGTAGCCCTGCAGAAAGCGAGGCGTGCAGCTCTTTCCATGAGCTCTTAGTCGTTGTTCTGCTTTACCTTAAAGGAAGTTCCCTTTTCAGGACTCCCAGGCCCCTCGGGTGAGCTTCCTTTTTGTTCCAAGCTTTCCGAGTACCTCCACACCCCTGTAGGCCTGCTGAGCAACAACGAGGCCCGTTGGTCCCTCGGAGGTCCTCTGTGTCTGCTGAGTCATGGGCAACACACTGCACTCTTTCTTCTGACATCTTGATTCACAGCACTCGCACCGGTTCACGAGCACCGTTCTAGCGAGCTCCAACATGCCGTGGAAGTCGCACTCATTCCCTAGTCTGAGCTGCACAGAGAAAACCACTAGGCTTCTCCTTCCATCTACGAACTCCTAACTGAAGTCACCCTGCCTCCAGGAGAAAGACGGCTTGCGTTCCTATTGCAACGAAAGCACAGTTTCTCCTGTAGCACTGCAGGCTTTTGAAGAGGCACGGGCCCAGAGGCCTAGCTAGGGCGTTCCTTGGTGAGGCCGTTCCCTAGATGCACAACACCCTGCCTCGAGCAGTTGATTCAGGGAAGCAACCAGTGTGTACTCTGTGTCTCTGTTGACTTGTTAGAAACCACAGAGATGTATGCTGCCTGTGCCCATGGAAATGGGGCATGATGGTACTAGCCTTGCTTTCCAGTTGGAAAGCTCCATTCCTGCTGCCGGGAAGCTCCCTGAAATTCTCTGCTGTTGACAGGCCTCCGGCCACTGTAGGCATGGGTGTGGGAAGAACATGAGTGTTCTCTGGCTACACACGGAGCTTCTTTGCCGGGGTGGGGCTCACCTTGCCATGCTCCAGAGCTAAAGGGAATCTCAACGTGAGTCCTTGCCTCGAGATAAGGCCCTGAGTAGCCCTGCCGAAAGGGAGGCATGCAGCTCTTTCCATGAGCTCTTAGTGGAGGTTACGTTTTATTTGAAAGCAAGTACCCTTTTCAGGACTCCTAGGCCCCACGGCTGAGCATCATTTTGGTTCCCAGATCGCTGACTCCCTCCACACCCCTGTGGGCCTGCTGAGCAGTATTGAGTCCTATACGTCCCTCGGAGGCCCTCTGTGTCTGCCGAGTCTCGGGCAACACACTGTACGTTACTTCAGAGAGCTACATTTCCAGAACTCTCGAACAGCATCAGAACCCATTTCTAGGCAGTCCAACAGGCCCTGGAAGTCTTCGACATTGCCCTCGTCTGAGCTGCCCTGAGAAAACACTCTGCTTAGAATTTATCGAGGACCTCGTTCCTGAAGTCACTCTCTTCAAGGAGAAATACAACATCCTAACATGCTGTGTCGCTCACAGGCAAGCAACGTGAGAACTTGCTCGAGGCAAGGACCTGAAAGGCTATGGAGAAGCGGAGGCGTGTAGCAGTTTCCAGGAGGCCGTAGTCGCTGCTCGGCAGCATTTTCATGCCAGAACGCTCTTCAGGACTCCTAGGTGCCTCGCCTGGAAACCCTATTCCCTGCAAGAACACCGAGTGCCCTCAGGCTCCCCTGGCCCTTCTAAGCAACATCCAGGCCCGTAGCTTTCCGACTCCCAGTGTGTAGGCGGAGTTTAGGGCAACCCAGGGCACTCTTCTGGGGACATCTTGATGTAGCCAGCACTCGCACAGGTTCACGAGCACCGTTCTAGCAAGTTCCACCATGCTGTGGAAGTCGCACTCATTCCCTAATCTGAGCTGCAGAGTGAAAAACACTAGGCTTCTCCTTCCATTTAGGACCTCCTACCTGAAGTCACCCTGCCCACAGGAGAAAGGCGGCTTGCGTTCCTATTGCAACGAAAGCACAGTTTTTCCTGTAGCACTGCAGGCTTTTGAAGAGGCACGGGCCCAGAGGCCTAGCTAGGGCTTTCCTTGGTGAGGCCGTTCACTAGTTGCAGAACACCCTGCCTCGAGAAGTTGATTCAGGGAAGCAAACAGTGTGTACTCGGTGTCTCATTTGACTTGTTAGAAACCACAGAGATGTATGCTGCCTGAGCCCATGGAAATGGGGGCATGATGGTACTAGCCTTGCTTTCCATTTGGAAAGCTCCAGTCTTGCTGCCGTGAAGCTCCCTGAAAGTCTCTGCTGTTTTCAGGCCTCTGGCCACTCTAACCATGGGTGTGGGAACTCAGTGAGTTTTCTCTGGCTACACACGGAGCTTCTTTGGCCGGGGTCGGGCTCACCTTGCCATGCACCAGAGCTAAAGGGAATCTCAATGTGAGTCCTTGCCTCGAGATAAGGCCCTGAGTAGCCCTGCAGAAAGCGAGGCGTGCAGCTCTTTCCATGAGCTCTTAGTCGTTGTTCTGCTTTACCTTAAAGGAAGTTCCCTTTTCAGGACTCCCAGGCCCCTCGGGTGAGCTTCCTTTTTGTTCCAAGCTTTCCGAGTACCTCCACACCCCTGTAGGCCTGCTGAGCAACAACGAGGCCCGTTGGTCCCTCGGAGGTCCTCTGTGTCTGCTGAGTCATGGGCAACACACTGCACTCTTTCTTCTGACATCTTGATTCACAGCACTCGCACCGGTTCACGAGCACCGTTCTAGCGAGCTCCAACATGCCGTGGAAGTCGCACTCATTCCCTAGTCTGAGCTGCACAGAGAAAACCACTAGGCTTCTCCTTCCATCTACGAACTCCTAACTGAAGTCACCCTGCCTCCAGGAGAAAGACGGCTTGCGTTCCTATTGCAACGAAAGCACAGTTTCTCCTGTAGCACTGCAGGCTTTTGAAGAGGCACGGGCCCAGAGGCCTAGCTAGGGCGTTCCTTGGTGAGGCCGTTCCCTAGATGCACAACACCCTGCCTCGAGCAGTTGATTCAGGGAAGCAACCAGTGTGTACTCTGTGTCTCTGTTGACTTGTTAGAAACCACAGAGATGTATGCTGCCTGTGCCCATGGAAATGGGGCATGATGGTACTAGCCTTGCTTTCCAGTTGGAAAGCTCCATTCCTGCTGCCGGGAAGCTCCCTGAAATTCTCTGCTGTTGACAGGCCTCCGGCCACTGTAGGCATGGGTGTGGGAAGAACATGAGTGTTCTCTGGCTACACACGGAGCTTCTTTGCCGGGGTGGGGCTCACCTTGCCATGCTCCAGAGCTAAAGGGAATCTCAACGTGAGTCCTTGCCTCGAGATAAGGCCCTGAGTAGCCCTGCCGAAAGGGAGGCATGCAGCTCTTTCCATGAGCTCTTAGTGGAGGTTACGTTTTATTTGAAA
The DNA here is from genome assembly GCF_949987535.1 of Balaenoptera acutorostrata. Taxonomy (NCBI): domain Eukaryota; kingdom Metazoa; phylum Chordata; class Mammalia; order Artiodactyla; family Balaenopteridae; genus Balaenoptera; species Balaenoptera acutorostrata. The sequence continues at coordinate 117,251 of NW_026646686.1, forward strand.
GCAAGTACCCTTTTCAGGACTCCTAGGCCCCACGGCTGAGCATCATTTTGGTTCCCAGATCGCTGACTCCCTCCACACCCCTGTGGGCCTGCTGAGCAGTATTGAGTCCTATACGTCCCTCGGAGGCCCTCTGTGTCTGCCGAGTCTCGGGCAACACACTGTACGTTACTTCAGAGAGCTACATTTCCAGAACTCTCGAACAGCATCAGAACCCATTTCTAGGCAGTCCAACAGGCCCTGGAAGTCTTCGACATTGCCCTCGTCTGAGCTGCCCTGAGAAAACACTCTGCTTAGAATTTATCGAGGACCTCGTTCCTGAAGTCACTCTCTTCAAGGAGAAATACAACATCCTAACATGCTGTGTCGCTCACAGGCAAGCAACGTGAGAACTTGCTCGAGGCAAGGACCTGAAAGGCTATGGAGAAGCGGAGGCGTGTAGCAGTTTCCAGGAGGCCGTAGTCGCTGCTCGGCAGCATTTTCATGCCAGAACGCTCTTCAGGACTCCTAGGTGCCTCGCCTGGAAACCCTATTCCCTGCAAGAACACCGAGTGCCCTCAGGCTCCCCTGGCCCTTCTAAGCAACATCCAGGCCCGTAGCTTTCCGACTCCCAGTGTGTAGGCGGAGTTTAGGGCAACCCAGGGCACTCTTCTGGGGACATCTTGATGTAGCCAGCACTCGCACAGGTTCACGAGCACCGTTCTAGCAAGTTCCACCATGCTGTGGAAGTCGCACTCATTCCCTAATCTGAGCTGCAGAGTGAAAAACACTAGGCTTCTCCTTCCATTTAGGACCTCCTACCTGAAGTCACCCTGCCCACAGGAGAAAGGCGGCTTGCGTTCCTATTGCAACGAAAGCACAGTTTTTCCTGTAGCACTGCAGGCTTTTGAAGAGGCACGGGCCCAGAGGCCTAGCTAGGGCTTTCCTTGGTGAGGCCGTTCACTAGTTGCAGAACACCCTGCCTCGAGAAGTTGATTCAGGGAAGCAAACAGTGTGTACTCGGTGTCTCATTTGACTTGTTAGAAACCACAGAGATGTATGCTGCCTGAGCCCATGGAAATGGGGGCATGATGGTACTAGCCTTGCTTTCCATTTGGAAAGCTCCAGTCTTGCTGCCGTGAAGCTCCCTGAAAGTCTCTGCTGTTTTCAGGCCTCTGGCCACTCTAACCATGGGTGTGGGAACTCAGTGAGTTTTCTCTGGCTACACACGGAGCTTCTTTGGCCGGGGTCGGGCTCACCTTGCCATGCACCAGAGCTAAAGGGAATCTCAATGTGAGTCCTTGCCTCGAGATAAGGCCCTGAGTAGCCCTGCAGAAAGCGAGGCGTGCAGCTCTTTCCATGAGCTCTTAGTCGTTGTTCTGCTTTACCTTAAAGGAAGTTCCCTTTTCAGGACTCCCAGGCCCCTCGGGTGAGCTTCCTTTTTGTTCCAAGCTTTCCGAGTACCTCCACACCCCTGTAGGCCTGCTGAGCAACAACGAGGCCCGTTGGTCCCTCGGAGGTCCTCTGTGTCTGCTGAGTCATGGGCAACACACTGCACTCTTTCTTCTGACATCTTGATTCACAGCACTCGCACCGGTTCACGAGCACCGTTCTAGCGAGCTCCAACATGCCGTGGAAGTCGCACTCATTCCCTAGTCTGAGCTGCACAGAGAAAACCACTAGGCTTCTCCTTCCATCTACGAACTCCTAACTGAAGTCACCCTGCCTCCAGGAGAAAGACGGCTTGCGTTCCTATTGCAACGAAAGCACAGTTTCTCCTGTAGCACTGCAGGCTTTTGAAGAGGCACGGGCCCAGAGGCCTAGCTAGGGCGTTCCTTGGTGAGGCCGTTCCCTAGATGCACAACACCCTGCCTCGAGCAGTTGATTCAGGGAAGCAACCAGTGTGTACTCTGTGTCTCTGTTGACTTGTTAGAAACCACAGAGATGTATGCTGCCTGTGCCCATGGAAATGGGGCATGATGGTACTAGCCTTGCTTTCCAGTTGGAAAGCTCCATTCCTGCTGCCGGGAAGCTCCCTGAAATTCTCTGCTGTTGACAGGCCTCCGGCCACTGTAGGCATGGGTGTGGGAAGAACATGAGTGTTCTCTGGCTACACACGGAGCTTCTTTGCCGGGGTGGGGCTCACCTTGCCATGCTCCAGAGCTAAAGGGAATCTCAACGTGAGTCCTTGCCTCGAGATAAGGCCCTGAGTAGCCCTGCCGAAAGGGAGGCATGCAGCTCTTTCCATGAGCTCTTAGTGGAGGTTACGTTTTATTTGAAAGCAAGTACCCTTTTCAGGACTCCTAGGCCCCACGGCTGAGCATCATTTTGGTTCCCAGATCGCTGACTCCCTCCACACCCCTGTGGGCCTGCTGAGCAGTATTGAGTCCTATACGTCCCTCGGAGGCCCTCTGTGTCTGCCGAGTCTCGGGCAACACACTGTACGTTACTTCAGAGAGCTACATTTCCAGAACTCTCGAACAGCATCAGAACCCATTTCTAGGCAGTCCAACAGGCCCTGGAAGTCTTCGACATTGCCCTCGTCTGAGCTGCCCTGAGAAAACACTCTGCTTAGAATTTATCGAGGACCTCGTTCCTGAAGTCACTCTCTTCAAGGAGAAATACAACATCCTAACATGCTGTGTCGCTCACAGGCAAGCAACGTGAGAACTTGCTCGAGGCAAGGACCTGAAAGGCTATGGAGAAGCGGAGGCGTGTAGCAGTTTCCAGGAGGCCGTAGTCGCTGCTCGGCAGCATTTTCATGCCAGAACGCTCTTCAGGACTCCTAGGTGCCTCGCCTGGAAACCCTATTCCCTGCAAGAACACCGAGTGCCCTCAGGCTCCCCTGGCCCTTCTAAGCAACATCCAGGCCCGTAGCTTTCCGACTCCCAGTGTGTAGGCGGAGTTTAGGGCAACCCAGGGCACTCTTCTGGGGACATCTTGATGTAGCCAGCACTCGCACAGGTTCACGAGCACCGTTCTAGCAAGTTCCACCATGCTGTGGAAGTCGCACTCATTCCCTAATCTGAGCTGCAGAGTGAAAAACACTAGGCTTCTCCTTCCATTTAGGACCTCCTACCTGAAGTCACCCTGCCCACAGGAGAAAGGCGGCTTGCGTTCCTATTGCAACGAAAGCACAGTTTTTCCTGTAGCACTGCAGGCTTTTGAAGAGGCACGGGCCCAGAGGCCTAGCTAGGGCTTTCCTTGGTGAGGCCGTTCACTAGTTGCAGAACACCCTGCCTCGAGAAGTTGATTCAGGGAAGCAAACAGTGTGTACTCGGTGTCTCATTTGACTTGTTAGAAACCACAGAGATGTATGCTGCCTGAGCCCATGGAAATGGGGGCATGATGGTACTAGCCTTGCTTTCCATTTGGAAAGCTCCAGTCTTGCTGCCGTGAAGCTCCCTGAAAGTCTCTGCTGTTTTCAGGCCTCTGGCCACTCTAACCATGGGTGTGGGAACTCAGTGAGTTTTCTCTGGCTACACACGGAGCTTCTTTGGCCGGGGTCGGGCTCACCTTGCCATGCACCAGAGCTAAAGGGAATCTCAATGTGAGTCCTTGCCTCGAGATAAGGCCCTGAGTAGCCCTGCAGAAAGCGAGGCGTGCAGCTCTTTCCATGAGCTCTTAGTCGTTGTTCTGCTTTACCTTAAAGGAAGTTCCCTTTTCAGGACTCCCAGGCCCCTCGGGTGAGCTTCCTTTTTGTTCCAAGCTTTCCGAGTACCTCCACACCCCTGTAGGCCTGCTGAGCAACAACGAGGCCCGTTGGTCCCTCGGAGGTCCTCTGTGTCTGCTGAGTCATGGGCAACACACTGCACTCTTTCTTCTGACATCTTGATTCACAGCACTCGCACCGGTTCACGAGCACCGTTCTAGCGAGCTCCAACATGCCGTGGAAGTCGCACTCATTCCCTAGTCTGAGCTGCACAGAGAAAACCACTAGGCTTCTCCTTCCATCTACGAACTCCTAACTGAAGTCACCCTGCCTCCAGGAGAAAGACGGCTTGCGTTCCTATTGCAACGAAAGCACAGTTTCTCCTGTAGCACTGCAGGCTTTTGAAGAGGCACGGGCCCAGAGGCCTAGCTAGGGCGTTCCTTGGTGAGGCCGTTCCCTAGATGCACAACACCCTGCCTCGAGCAGTTGATTCAGGGAAGCAACCAGTGTGTACTCTGTGTCTCTGTTGACTTGTTAGAAACCACAGAGATGTATGCTGCCTGTGCCCATGGAAATGGGGCATGATGGTACTAGCCTTGCTTTCCAGTTGGAAAGCTCCATTCCTGCTGCCGGGAAGCTCCCTGAAATTCTCTGCTGTTGACAGGCCTCCGGCCACTGTAGGCATGGGTGTGGGAAGAACATGAGTGTTCTCTGGCTACACACGGAGCTTCTTTGCCGGGGTGGGGCTCACCTTGCCATGCTCCAGAGCTAAAGGGAATCTCAACGTGAGTCCTTGCCTCGAGATAAGGCCCTGAGTAGCCCTGCCGAAAGGGAGGCATGCAGCTCTTTCCATGAGCTCTTAGTGGAGGTTACGTTTTATTTGAAAGCAAGTACCCTTTTCAGGACTCCTAGGCCCCACGGCTGAGCATCATTTTGGTTCCCAGATCGCTGACTCCCTCCACACCCCTGTGGGCCTGCTGAGCAGTATTGAGTCCTATACGTCCCTCGGAGGCCCTCTGTGTCTGCCGAGTCTCGGGCAACACACTGTACGTTACTTCAGAGAGCTACATTTCCAGAACTCTCGAACAGCATCAGAACCCATTTCTAGGCAGTCCAACAGGCCCTGGAAGTCTTCGACATTGCCCTCGTCTGAGCTGCCCTGAGAAAACACTCTGCTTAGAATTTATCGAGGACCTCGTTCCTGAAGTCACTCTCTTCAAGGAGAAATACAACATCCTAACATGCTGTGTCGCTCACAGGCAAGCAACGTGAGAACTTGCTCGAGGCAAGGACCTGAAAGGCTATGGAGAAGCGGAGGCGTGTAGCAGTTTCCAGGAGGCCGTAGTCGCTGCTCGGCAGCATTTTCATGCCAGAACGCTCTTCAGGACTCCTAGGTGCCTCGCCTGGAAACCCTATTCCCTGCAAGAACACCGAGTGCCCTCAGGCTCCCCTGGCCCTTCTAAGCAACATCCAGGCCCGTAGCTTTCCGACTCCCAGTGTGTAGGCGGAGTTTAGGGCAACCCAGGGCACTCTTCTGGGGACATCTTGATGTAGCCAGCACTCGCACAGGTTCACGAGCACCGTTCTAGCAAGTTCCACCATGCTGTGGAAGTCGCACTCATTCCCTAATCTGAGCTGCAGAGTGAAAAACACTAGGCTTCTCCTTCCATTTAGGACCTCCTACCTGAAGTCACCCTGCCCACAGGAGAAAGGCGGCTTGCGTTCCTATTGCAACGAAAGCACAGTTTTTCCTGTAGCACTGCAGGCTTTTGAAGAGGCACGGGCCCAGAGGCCTAGCTAGGGCTTTCCTTGGTGAGGCCGTTCACTAGTTGCAGAACACCCTGCCTCGAGAAGTTGATTCAGGGAAGCAAACAGTGTGTACTCGGTGTCTCATTTGACTTGTTAGAAACCACAGAGATGTATGCTGCCTGAGCCCATGGAAATGGGGGCATGATGGTACTAGCCTTGCTTTCCATTTGGAAAGCTCCAGTCTTGCTGCCGTGAAGCTCCCTGAAAGTCTCTGCTGTTTTCAGGCCTCTGGCCACTCTAACCATGGGTGTGGGAACTCAGTGAGTTTTCTCTGGCTACACACGGAGCTTCTTTGGCCGGGGTCGGGCTCACCTTGCCATGCACCAGAGCTAAAGGGAATCTCAATGTGAGTCCTTGCCTCGAGATAAGGCCCTGAGTAGCCCTGCAGAAAGCGAGGCGTGCAGCTCTTTCCATGAGCTCTTAGTCGTTGTTCTGCTTTACCTTAAAGGAAGTTCCCTTTTCAGGACTCCCAGGCCCCTCGGGTGAGCTTCCTTTTTGTTCCAAGCTTTCCGAGTACCTCCACACCCCTGTAGGCCTGCTGAGCAACAACGAGGCCCGTTGGTCCCTCGGAGGTCCTCTGTGTCTGCTGAGTCATGGGCAACACACTGCACTCTTTCTTCTGACATCTTGATTCACAGCACTCGCACCGGTTCACGAGCACCGTTCTAGCGAGCTCCAACATGCCGTGGAAGTCGCACTCATTCCCTAGTCTGAGCTGCACAGAGAAAACCACTAGGCTTCTCCTTCCATCTACGAACTCCTAACTGAAGTCACCCTGCCTCCAGGAGAAAGACGGCTTGCGTTCCTATTGCAACGAAAGCACAGTTTCTCCTGTAGCACTGCAGGCTTTTGAAGAGGCACGGGCCCAGAGGCCTAGCTAGGGCGTTCCTTGGTGAGGCCGTTCCCTAGATGCACAACACCCTGCCTCGAGCAGTTGATTCAGGGAAGCAACCAGTGTGTACTCTGTGTCTCTGTTGACTTGTTAGAAACCACAGAGATGTATGCTGCCTGTGCCCATGGAAATGGGGCATGATGGTACTAGCCTTGCTTTCCAGTTGGAAAGCTCCATTCCTGCTGCCGGGAAGCTCCCTGAAATTCTCTGCTGTTGACAGGCCTCCGGCCACTGTAGGCATGGGTGTGGGAAGAACATGAGTGTTCTCTGGCTACACACGGAGCTTCTTTGCCGGGGTGGGGCTCACCTTGCCATGCTCCAGAGCTAAAGGGAATCTCAACGTGAGTCCTTGCCTCGAGATAAGGCCCTGAGTAGCCCTGCCGAAAGGGAGGCATGCAGCTCTTTCCATGAGCTCTTAGTGGAGGTTACGTTTTATTTGAAAGCAAGTACCCTTTTCAGGACTCCTAGGCCCCACGGCTGAGCATCATTTTGGTTCCCAGATCGCTGACTCCCTCCACACCCCTGTGGGCCTGCTGAGCAGTATTGAGTCCTATACGTCCCTCGGAGGCCCTCTGTGTCTGCCGAGTCTCGGGCAACACACTGTACGTTACTTCAGAGAGCTACATTTCCAGAACTCTCGAACAGCATCAGAACCCATTTCTAGGCAGTCCAACAGGCCCTGGAAGTCTTCGACATTGCCCTCGTCTGAGCTGCCCTGAGAAAACACTCTGCTTAGAATTTATCGAGGACCTCGTTCCTGAAGTCACTCTCTTCAAGGAGAAATACAACATCCTAACATGCTGTGTCGCTCACAGGCAAGCAACGTGAGAACTTGCTCGAGGCAAGGACCTGAAAGGCTATGGAGAAGCGGAGGCGTGTAGCAGTTTCCAGGAGGCCGTAGTCGCTGCTCGGCAGCATTTTCATGCCAGAACGCTCTTCAGGACTCCTAGGTGCCTCGCCTGGAAACCCTATTCCCTGCAAGAACACCGAGTGCCCTCAGGCTCCCCTGGCCCTTCTAAGCAACATCCAGGCCCGTAGCTTTCCGACTCCCAGTGTGTAGGCGGAGTTTAGGGCAACCCAGGGCACTCTTCTGGGGACATCTTGATGTAGCCAGCACTCGCACAGGTTCACGAGCACCGTTCTAGCAAGTTCCACCATGCTGTGGAAGTCGCACTCATTCCCTAATCTGAGCTGCAGAGTGAAAAACACTAGGCTTCTCCTTCCATTTAGGACCTCCTACCTGAAGTCACCCTGCCCACAGGAGAAAGGCGGCTTGCGTTCCTATTGCAACGAAAGCACAGTTTTTCCTGTAGCACTGCAGGCTTTTGAAGAGGCACGGGCCCAGAGGCCTAGCTAGGGCTTTCCTTGGTGAGGCCGTTCACTAGTTGCAGAACACCCTGCCTCGAGAAGTTGATTCAGGGAAGCAAACAGTGTGTACTCGGTGTCTCATTTGACTTGTTAGAAACCACAGAGATGTATGCTGCCTGAGCCCATGGAAATGGGGGCATGATGGTACTAGCCTTGCTTTCCATTTGGAAAGCTCCAGTCTTGCTGCCGTGAAGCTCCCTGAAAGTCTCTGCTGTTTTCAGGCCTCTGGCCACTCTAACCATGGGTGTGGGAACTCAGTGAGTTTTCTCTGGCTACACACGGAGCTTCTTTGGCCGGGGTCGGGCTCACCTTGCCATGCACCAGAGCTAAAGGGAATCTCAATGTGAGTCCTTGCCTCGAGATAAGGCCCTGAGTAGCCCTGCAGAAAGCGAGGCGTGCAGCTCTTTCCATGAGCTCTTAGTCGTTGTTCTGCTTTACCTTAAAGGAAGTTCCCTTTTCAGGACTCCCAGGCCCCTCGGGTGAGCTTCCTTTTTGTTCCAAGCTTTCCGAGTACCTCCACACCCCTGTAGGCCTGCTGAGCAACAACGAGGCCCGTTGGTCCCTCGGAGGTCCTCTGTGTCTGCTGAGTCATGGGCAACACACTGCACTCTTTCTTCTGACATCTTGATTCACAGCACTCGCACCGGTTCACGAGCACCGTTCTAGCGAGCTCCAACATGCCGTGGAAGTCGCACTCATTCCCTAGTCTGAGCTGCACAGAGAAAACCACTAGGCTTCTCCTTCCATCTACGAACTCCTAACTGAAGTCACCCTGCCTCCAGGAGAAAGACGGCTTGCGTTCCTATTGCAACGAAAGCACAGTTTCTCCTGTAGCACTGCAGGCTTTTGAAGAGGCACGGGCCCAGAGGCCTAGCTAGGGCGTTCCTTGGTGAGGCCGTTCCCTAGATGCACAACACCCTGCCTCGAGCAGTTGATTCAGGGAAGCAACCAGTGTGTACTCTGTGTCTCTGTTGACTTGTTAGAAACCACAGAGATGTATGCTGCCTGTGCCCATGGAAATGGGGCATGATGGTACTAGCCTTGCTTTCCAGTTGGAAAGCTCCATTCCTGCTGCCGGGAAGCTCCCTGAAATTCTCTGCTGTTGACAGGCCTCCGGCCACTGTAGGCATGGGTGTGGGAAGAACATGAGTGTTCTCTGGCTACACACGGAGCTTCTTTGCCGGGGTGGGGCTCACCTTGCCATGCTCCAGAGCTAAAGGGAATCTCAACGTGAGTCCTTGCCTCGAGATAAGGCCCTGAGTAGCCCTGCCGAAAGGGAGGCATGCAGCTCTTTCCATGAGCTCTTAGTGGAGGTTACGTTTTATTTGAAAGCAAGTACCCTTTTCAGGACTCCTAGGCCCCACGGCTGAGCATCATTTTGGTTCCCAGATCGCTGACTCCCTCCACACCCCTGTGGGCCTGCTGAGCAGTATTGAGTCCTATACGTCCCTCGGAGGCCCTCTGTGTCTGCCGAGTCTCGGGCAACACACTGTACGTTACTTCAGAGAGCTACATTTCCAGAACTCTCGAACAGCATCAGAACCCATTTCTAGGCAGTCCAACAGGCCCTGGAAGTCTTCGACATTGCCCTCGTCTGAGCTGCCCTGAGAAAACACTCTGCTTAGAATTTATCGAGGACCTCGTTCCTGAAGTCACTCTCTTCAAGGAGAAATACAACATCCTAACATGCTGTGTCGCTCACAGGCAAGCAACGTGAGAACTTGCTCGAGGCAAGGACCTGAAAGGCTATGGAGAAGCGGAGGCGTGTAGCAGTTTCCAGGAGGCCGTAGTCGCTGCTCGGCAGCATTTTCATGCCAGAACGCTCTTCAGGACTCCTAGGTGCCTCGCCTGGAAACCCTATTCCCTGCAAGAACACCGAGTGCCCTCAGGCTCCCCTGGCCCTTCTAAGCAACATCCAGGCCCGTAGCTTTCCGACTCCCAGTGTGTAGGCGGAGTTTAGGGCAACCCAGGGCACTCTTCTGGGGACATCTTGATGTAGCCAGCACTCGCACAGGTTCACGAGCACCGTTCTAGCAAGTTCCACCATGCTGTGGAAGTCGCACTCATTCCCTAATCTGAGCTGCAGAGTGAAAAACACTAGGCTTCTCCTTCCATTTAGGACCTCCTACCTGAAGTCACCCTGCCCACAGGAGAAAGGCGGCTTGCGTTCCTATTGCAACGAAAGCACAGTTTTTCCTGTAGCACTGCAGGCTTTTGAAGAGGCACGGGCCCAGAGGCCTAGCTAGGGCTTTCCTTGGTGAGGCCGTTCACTAGTTGCAGAACACCCTGCCTCGAGAAGTTGATTCAGGGAAGCAAACAGTGTGTACTCGGTGTCTCATTTGACTTGTTAGAAACCACAGAGATGTATGCTGCCTGAGCCCATGGAAATGGGGGCATGATGGTACTAGCCTTGCTTTCCATTTGGAAAGCTCCAGTCTTGCTGCCGTGAAGCTCCCTGAAAGTCTCTGCTGTTTTCAGGCCTCTGGCCACTCTAACCATGGGTGTGGGAACTCAGTGAGTTTTCTCTGGCTACACACGGAGCTTCTTTGGCCGGGGTCGGGCTCACCTTGCCATGCACCAGAGCTAAAGGGAATCTCAACGTGAGTCCTTGCCTCGAGATAAGGCCCTGAGTAGCCCTGCAGAAAGCGAGGCGTGCAGCTCTTTCCATGAGCTCTTAGTCGTTGTTCTGCTTTACCTTAAAGGAAGTTCCCTTTTCAGGACTCCCAGGCCCCTCGGGTGAGCTTCCTTTTTGTTCCAAGCTTTCCGAGTACCTCCACACCCCTGTAGGCCTGCTGAGCAACAACGAGGCCCGTTGGTCCCTCGGAGGTCCTCTGTGTCTGCTGAGTCATGGGCAACACACTGCACTCTTTCTTCTGACATCTTGATTCACAGCACTCGCACCGGTTCACGAGCACCGTTCTAGCGAGCTCCAACATGCCGTGGAAGTCGCACTCATTCCCTAGTCTGAGCTGCACAGAGAAAACCACTAGGCTTCTCCTTCCATCTACGAACTCCTAACTGAAGTCACCCTGCCTCCAGGAGAAAGACGGCTTGCGTTCCTATTGCAACGAAAGCACAGTTTCTCCTGTAGCACTGCAGGCTTTTGAAGAGGCACGGGCCCAGAGGCCTAGCTAGGGCGTTCCTTGGTGAGGCCGTTCCCTAGATGCACAACACCCTGCCTCGAGCAGTTGATTCAGGGAAGCAACCAGTGTGTACTCTGTGTCTCTTTTGACTTGTTAGAAACCACAGAGATGTATGCTGCCTGTGCCCATGGAAATGGGGCATGATGGTACTAGCCTTGCTTTCCAGTTGGAAAGCTCCATTCCTGCTGCCGGGAAGCTCCCTGAAATTCTCTGCTGTTGACAGGCCTCCGGCCACTGTAGGCATGGGTGTGGGAAGAACATGAGTGTTCTCTGGCTACACACGGAGCTTCTTTGCCGGGGTGGGGCTCACCTTGCCATGCTCCAGAGCTAAAGGGAATCTCAACGTGAGTCCTTGCCTCGAGATAAGGCCCTGAGTAGCCCTGCCGAAAGGGAGGCATGCAGCTCTTTCCATGAGCTCTTAGTGGAGGTTACGTTTTATTTGAAAGCAAGTACCCTTTTCAGGACTCCTAGGCCCCACGGCTGAGCATCATTTTGGTTCCCAGATCGCTGACTCCCTCCACACCCCTGTGGGCCTGCTGAGCAGTATTGAGTCCTATACGTCCCTCGGAGGCCCTCTGTGTCTGCCGAGTCTCGGGCAACACACTGTACGTTACTTCAGAGAGCTACATTTCCAGAACTCTCGAACAGCATCAGAACCCATTTCTAGGCAGTCCAACAGGCCCTGGAAGTCTTCGACATTGCCCTCGTCTGAGCTGCCCTGAGAAAACACTCTGCTTAGAATTTATCGAGGACCTCGTTCCTGAAGTCACTCTCTTCAAGGAGAAATACAACATCCTAACATGCTGTGTCGCTCACAGGCAAGCAACGTGAGAACTTGCTCGAGGCAAGGACCTGAAAGGCTATGGAGAAGCGGAGGCGTGTAGCAGTTTCCAGGAGGCCGTAGTCGCTGCTCGGCAGCATTTTCATGCCAGAACGCTCTTCAGGACTCCTAGGTGCCTCGCCTGGAAACCCTATTCCCTGCAAGAACACCGAGTGCCCTCAGGCTCCCCTGGCCCTTCTAAGCAACATCCAGGCCCGTAGCTTTCCGACTCCCAGTGTGTAGGCGGAGTTTAGGGCAACCCAGGGCACTCTTCTGGGGACATCTTGATGTAGCCAGCACTCGCACAGGTTCACGAGCACCGTTCTAGCAAGTTCCACCATGCTGTGGAAGTCGCACTCATTCCCTAATCTGAGCTGCAGAGTGAAAAACACTAGGCTTCTCCTTCCATTTAGGACCTCCTACCTGAAGTCACCCTGCCCACAGGAGAAAGGCGGCTTGCGTTCCTATTGCAACGAAAGCACAGTTTTTCCTGTAGCACTGCAGGCTTTTGAAGAGGCACGGGCCCAGAGGCCTAGCTAGGGCTTTCCTTGGTGAGGCCGTTCACTAGTTGCAGAACACCCTGCCTCGAGAAGTTGATTCAGGGAAGCAAACAGTGTGTACTCGGTGTCTCATTTGACTTGTTAGAAACCACAGAGATGTATGCTGCCTGAGCCCATGGAAATGGGGGCATGATGGTACTAGCCTTGCTTTCCATTTGGAAAGCTCCAGTCTTGCTGCCGTGAAGCTCCCTGAAAGTCTCTGCTGTTTTCAGGCCTCTGGCCACTCTAACCATGGGTGTGGGAACTCAGTGAGTTTTCTCTGGCTACACACGGAGCTTCTTTGGCCGGGGTCGGGCTCACCTTGCCATGCACCAGAGCTAAAGGGAATCTCAATGTGAGTCCTTGCCTCGAGATAAGGCCCTGAGTAGCCCTGCAGAAAGCGAGGCGTGCAGCTCTTTCCATGAGCTCTTAGTCGTTGTTCTGCTTTACCTTAAAGGAAGTTCCCTTTTCAGGACTCCCAGGCCCCTCGGGTGAGCTTCCTTTTTGTTCCAAGCTTTCCGAGTACCTCCACACCCCTGTAGGCCTGCTGAGCAACAACGAGGCCCGTTGGTCCCTCGGAGGTCCTCTGTGTCTGCTGAGTCATGGGCAACACACTGCACTCTTTCTTCTGACATCTTGATTCACAGCACTCGCACCGGTTCACGAGCACCGTTCTAGCGAGCTCCAACATGCCGTGGAAGTCGCACTCATTCCCTAGTCTGAGCTGCACAGAGAAAACCACTAGGCTTCTCCTTCCATCTACGAACTCCTAACTGAAGTCACCCTGCCTCCAGGAGAAAGACGGCTTGCGTTCCTATTGCAACGAAAGCACAGTTTCTCCTGTAGCACTGCAGGCTTTTGAAGAGGCACGGGCCCAGAGGGCTAGCTAGGGCGTTCCTTGGTGAGGCCGTTCCCTAGATGCACAACACCCTGCCTCGAGCAGTTGATTCAGGGAAGCAACCAGTGTGTACTCTGTGTCTCTTTTGACTTGTTAGAAACCACAGAGATGTATGCTGCCTGTGCCCATGGAAATGGGGCATGATGGTACTAGCCTTGCTTTCCAGTTGGAAAGCTCCATTCCTGCTGCCGGGAAGCTCCCTGAAATTCTCTGCTGTTGACAGGCCTCCGGCCACGGTAGGCATGGGTGTGGGAAGAACATGAGTGTTCTCTGGCTACACACGGAGCTTCTTTGCCGGGGTGGGGCTCACCTTGCCATGCTCCAGAGCTAAAGGGAATCTCAACGTGAGTCCTTGCCTCGAGATAAGGCCCTGAGTAGCCCTGCCGAAAGGGAGGCATGCAGCTCTTTCCATGAGCTCTTAGTGGAGGTTACGTTTTATTTGAAAGCAAGTACCCTTTTCAGGACTCCTAGGCCCCACGGCTGAGCATCATTTTGGTTCCCAGATCGCTGACTCCCTCCACACCCCTGTGGGCCTGCTGAGCAGCATGGAGTCCTATACGTCCCTCGGAGGCCCTCTGTGTCTGCCGAGTCTCGGGCAACACACTGTACGTTACTTCAGAGAGCTACATTTCCAGAACTCTCGAACAGCATCAGAACCCATTTCTAGGCAGTCCAACAGGCCCTGGAAGTCTTCGACATTGCCCTCGTCTGAGCTGCCCTGAGAAAACACTCTGCTTAGAATTTATCGAGGACCTCGTTCCTGAAGTCACTCTCTTCAAGGAGAAATACAGCATCCTAACATGCTGTGTCGCTCACAGGCAAGCAACGTGAGAACTTGCTCGAGGCAAGGACCTGAAAGGCTATGGAGAAGCGGAGGCGTGTAGCAGTTTCCAGGAGGCCGTAGTCGCTGCTCGGCAGCATTTTCATGCCAGAACGCTCTTCAGGACTCCTAGGTGCCTCGCCTGGAAACCCTATTCCCTGCAAGAACACCGAGTGCCCTCAGGCTCCCCTGGCCCTTCTAAGCAACATCCAGGCCCGTAGCTTTCCGACTCCCAGTGTGTAGGCGGAGTTTAGGGCAACCCAGGGCACTCTTCTGGGGACATCTTGATGTAGCCAGCACTCGCACAGGTTCACGAGCACCGTTCTAGCAAGTTCCACCATGCTGTGGAAGTCGCACTCATTCCCTAATCTGAGCTGCAGAGTGAAAAACACTAGGCTTCTCCTTCCATTTAGGACCTCCTACCTGAAGTCACCCTGCCCACAGGAGAAAGGCGGCTTGCGTTCCTATTGCAACGAAAGCACAGTTTTTCCTGTAGCACTGCAGGCTTTTGAAGAGGCACGGGCCCAGAGGCCTAGCTAGGGCTTTCCTTGGTGAGGCCGTTCACTAGTTGCAGAACACCCTGCCTCGAGAAGTTGATTCAGGGAAGCAAACAGTGTGTACTCGGTGTCTCATTTGACTTGTTAGAAACCACAGAGATGTATGCTGCCTGAGCCCATGGAAATGGGGGCATGATGGTACTAGCCTTGCTTTCCATTTGGAAAGCTCCAGTCTTGCTGCCGTGAAGCTCCCTGAAAGTCTCTGCTGTTTTCAGGCCTCTGGCCACTCTAACCATGGGTGTGGGAACTCAGTGAGTTTTCTCTGGCTACACACGGAGCTTCTTTGGCCGGGGTCGGGCTCACCTTGCCATGCACCAGAGCTAAAGGGAATCTCAATGTGAGTCCTTGCCTCGAGATAAGGCCCTGAGTAGCCCTGCAGAAAGCGAGGCGTGCAGCTCTTTCCATGAGCTCTTAGTCGTTGTTCTGCTTTACCTTAAAGGAAGTTCCCTTTTCAGGACTCCTAGGCCCCTCGGGTGAGCTTCCTTTTTGTTCCAAGCTTTCCGAGTACCTCCCCAGCCCTGTAGGCCTGCTGAGCAACAACGAGGCCCGTTGGTCCCTCGGAGGTCCTCTGTGTCTGCTGAGTCATGGGCAACACACTGCACTCTTTCTTCTGACATCTTGATTCACAGCACTCGCACCGGTTCACGAGCACCGTTCTAGCGAGCTCCAACATGCCGTGGAAGTCGCACTCATTCCCTAGTCTGAGCTGCACAGAGAAAACCACTAGGCTTCTCCTTCCATCTACGAACTCCTAACTGAAGTCACCCTGCCCTCAGGAGAAAGACGGCTTGCGTTCCTATTGCAACGAAAGCACAGTTTCTCCTGTAGCACTGCAGGCTTTTGAAGAGGCACGGGCCCAGAGGCCTAGCTAGGGCGTTCCTTGGTGAGGCCGTTCCCTAGATGCACAACACCCTGCCTCGAGCAGTTGATTCAGGGAAGCAACCAGTGTGTACTCTGTGTCTCTGTTGACTTGTTAGAAACCACAGAGATGTATGCTGCCTGTGCCCATGGAAATGGGGCGTGATGGTACTAGCCTTGCTTTCCAGTTGGAAAGCTCCATTCCTGCTGCCGGGAAGCTCCCTGAAATTCTCTGCTGTTGACAGGCCTCCGGCCACGGTAGGCATGGGTGTGGGAAGAACATGAGTGTTCTCTGGCTACACACGGAGCTTCTTTGCCGGGGTGGGGCTCACCTTGCCATGCTCCAGAGCTAAAGGGAATCTCAACGTGAGTCCTTGCCTCGAGATAAGGCCCTGAGTAGCCCTGCCGAAAGGGAGGCATGCAGCTCTTTCCATGAGCTCTTAGTGGAGGTTACGTTTTATTTGAAAGCAAGTACCCTTTTCAGGACTCCTAGGCCCCACGGCTGAGCATCATTTTGGTTCCCAGATCGCTGACTCCCTCCACACCCCTGTGGGCCTGCTGAGCAGCATGGAGTCCTATACGTCCCTCGGAGGCCCTCTGTGTCTGCCGAGTCTCGGGCAACACACTGTACGTTACTTCAGAGAGCTACATTTCCAGAACTCTCGAACAGCATCAGAACCCATTTCTAGGCAGTCCAACAGGCCCTGGAAGTCTTCGACATTGCCCTCGTCTGAGCTGCCCTGAGAAAACACTCTGCTTAGAATTTATCGAGGACCTCGTTCCTGAAGTCACTCTCTTCAAGGAGAAATACAGCATCCTAACATGCTGTGTCGCTCACAGGCAAGCAACGTGAGAACTTGCTCGAGGCAAGGACCTGAAAGGCTATGGAGAAGCGGAGGCGTGTAGCAGTTTCCAGGAGGCCGTAGTCGCTGCTCGGCAGCATTTTCATGCCAGAACGCTCTTCAGGACTCCTAGGTGCCTCGCCTGGAAACCCTATTCCCTGCAAGAACACCGAGTGCCCTCAGGCTCCCCTGGCCCTTCTAAGCAACATCCAGGCCCGTAGCTTTCCGACTCCCAGTGTGTAGGCGGAGTTTAGGGCAACCCAGGGCACTCTTCTGGGGACATCTTGATGTAGCCAGCACTCGCACAGGTTCACGAGCACCGTTCTAGCAAGTTCCACCATGCTGTGGAAGTCGCACTCATTCCCTAATCTGAGCTGCAGAGTGAAAAACACTAGGCTTCTCCTTCCATTTAGGACCTCCTACCTGAAGTCACCCTGCCCACAGGAGAAAGGCGGCTTGCGTTCCTATTGCAACGAAAGCACAGTTTTTCCTGTAGCACTGCAGGCTTTTGAAGAGGCACGGGCCCAGAGGCCTAGCTAGGGCTTTCCTTGGTGAGGCCGTTCACTAGTTGCAGAACACCCTGCCTCGAGAAGTTGATTCAGGGAAGCAAACAGTGTGTACTCGGTGTCTCATTTGACTTGTTAGAAACCACAGAGATGTATGCTGCCTGAGCCCATGGAAATGGGGGCATGATGGTACTAGCCTTGCTTTCCATTTGGAAAGCTCCAGTCTTGCTGCCGTGAAGCTCCCTGAAAGTCTCTGCTGTTTTCAGGCCTCTGGCCACTCTAACCATGGGTGTGGGAACTCAGTGAGTTTTCTCTGGCTACACACGGAGCTTCTTTGGCCGGGGTCGGGCTCACCTTGCCATGCACCAGAGCTAAAGGGAATCTCAATGTGAGTCCTTGCCTCGAGATAAGGCCCTGAGTAGCCCTGCAGAAAGCGAGGCGTGCAGCTCTTTCCATGAGCTCTTAGTCGTTGTTCTGCTTTACCTTAAAGGAAGTTCCCTTTTCAGGACTCCTAGGCCCCTCGGGTGAGCTTCCTTTTTGTTCCAAGCTTTCCGAGTACCTCCCCAGCCCTGTAGGCCTGCTGAGCAACAACGAGGCCCGTTGGTCCCTCGGAGGTCCTCTGTGTCTGCTGAGTCATGGGCAACACACTGCACTCTTTCTTCTGACATCTTGATTCACAGCACTCGCACCGGTTCACGAGCACCGTTCTAGTGAGCTCCAACATGCCGTGGAAGTCGCACTCATTCCCTAGTCTGAGCTGCACAGAGAAAACCACTAGGCTTCTCCTTCCATCTACGAACTCCTAACTGAAGTCACCCTGCCCTCAGGAGAAAGACGGCTTGCGTTCCTATTGCAACGAAAGCACAGTTTCTCCTGTAGCACTGCAGGCTTTTGAAGAGGCACGGGCCCAGAGGCCTAGCTAGGGCGTTCCTTGGTGAGGCCGTTCCCTAGATGCACAACACCCTGCCTCGAGCAGTTGATTCAGGGAAGCAACCAGTGTGTACTCTGTGTCTCTGTTGACTTGTTAGAAACCACAGAGATGTATGCTGCCTGTGCCCATGGAAATGGGGCGTGATGGTACTAGCCTTGCTTTCCAGTTGGAAAGCTCCATTCCTGCTGCCGGGAAGCTCCCTGAAATTCTCTGCTGTTGACAGGCCTCCGGCCACGGTAGGCATGGGTGTGGGAAGAACATGAGTGTTCTCTGGCTACACACGGAGCGTCTTTGCCGGGGTGGGGCTCACCTTGCCATGCTCCAGAGCTAAAGGGAATCTCAACGTGAGTCCTTGCCTCGAGATAAGGCCCTGAGTAGCCCTGCCGAAAGGGAGGCATGCAGCTCTTTCCATGAGCTCTTAGTGGAGGTTACGTTTTATTTGAAAGCAAGTACCCTTTTCAGGACTCCTAGGCCCCACGGCTGAGCATCATTTTGGTTCCCAGATCGCTGACTCCCTCCACACCCCTGTGGGCCTGCTGAGCAGTATTGAGTCCTATACGCCCCTCGGAGGCCCTCTGTGTCTGCCGAGTCTCGGGCAACACACTGTACGTTACTTCAGAGAGCTACATTTCCAGAACTCTCGAACAGCATCAGAACCCATTTCTAGGCAGTCCAACAGGCCCTGGAAGTCTTCGACATTGCCCTCGTCTGAGCTGCCCTGAGAAAACACTCTGCTTAGAATTTATCGAGGACCTCGTTCCTGAAGTCACTCTCTTCAAGGAGAAATACAGCATCCTAACATGCTGTGTCGCTCACAGGCAAGCAACGTGAGAACTTGCTCGAGGCAAGGACCTGAAAGGCTATGGAGAAGCGGAGGCGTGTAGCAGTTTCCAGGAGGCCGTAGTCGCTGCTCGGCAGCATTTTCATGCCAGAACGCTCTTCAGGACTCCTAGGTGCCTCGCCTGGAAACCCTAGTCCCTGCAAGAACACCGAGTGCCCTCAGGCTCCCCTGGCCCTTCTAAGCAACATCCAGGCCCGTAGCTTTCCGACTCCCAGTGTGTAGGCGGAGTTTAGGGCAACCCAGGGCACTCTTCTGGGGACATCTTGATGTAGCCAGCACTCGCACAGGTTCACGAGCACCGTTCTAGCAAGTTCCACCATGCTGTGGAAGTCGCACTCATTCCCTAATCTGAGCTGCAGAGTGAAAAACACTAGGCTTCTCCTTCCATTTAGGACCTCCTACCTGAAGTCACCCTGCCCACAGGAGAAAGGCGGCTTGCGTTCCTATTGCAACGAAAGCACAGTTTTTCCTGTAGCACTGCAGGCTTTTGAAGAGGCACGGGCCCAGAGGCCTAGCTAGGGCTTTCCTTGGTGAGGCCGTTCACTAGTTGCAGAACACCCTGCCTCGAGAAGTTGATTCAGGGAAGCAAACAGTGTGTACTCGGTGTCTCATTTGACTTGTTAGAAACCACAGAGATGTATGCTGCCTGAGCCCATGGAAATGGGGGCATGATGGTACTAGCCTTGCTTTCCATTTGGAAAGCTCCAGTCTTGCTGCCGTGAAGCTCCCTGAAAGTCTCTGCTGTTTTCAGGCCTCTGGCCACTCTAACCATGGGTGTGGGAACTCAGTGAGTTTTCTCTGGCTACACACGGAGCTTCTTTGGCCGGGGTCGGGCTCACCTTGCCATGCACCAGAGCTAAAGGGAATCTCAATGTGAGTCCTTGCCTCGAGATAAGGCCCTGAGTAGCCCTGCAGAAAGCGAGGCGTGCAGCTCTTTCCATGAGCTCTTAGTCGTTGGTCTGCTTTACCTTAAAGGAAGTTCCCTTTTCAGGACTCCTAGGCCCCTCGGGTGAGCTTCCTTTTTGTTCCAAGCTTTCCGAGTACCTCCACACCCCTGTAGGCCTGCTGAGCAACAACGAGGCCCGTTGGTCCCTCGGAGGTCCTCTGTGTCTGCTGAGTCATGGGCAACACACTGCACTCTTTCTTCTGACATCTTGATTCACAGCACTCGCACCGGTTCACGAGCACCGTTCTAGCGAGCTCCAACATGCCGTGGAAGTCGCACTCATTCCCTAGTCTGAGCTGCACAGAGAAAACCACTAGGCTTCTCCTTCCATCTACGAACTCCTAACTGAAGTCACCCTGCCCTCAGGAGAAAGACGGCTTGCGTTCCTATTGCAACGAAAGCACAGTTTCTCCTGTAGCACTGCAGGCTTTTGAAGAGGCACGGGCCCAGAGGCCTAGCTAGGGCGTTCCTTGGTGAGGCCGTTCCCTAGATGCACAACACCCTGCCTCGAGCAGTTGATTCAGGTAAGCAACCAGTGTGTACTCTGTGTCTCTTTTGACTTGTTAGAAACCACAGAGATGTATGCTGCCTGTGCCCATGGAAATGGGGCGTGATGGTACTAGCCTTGCTTTCCAGTTGGAAAGCTCCATTCCTGCTGCCGGGAAGCTCCCTGAAATTCTCTGCTGTTGACAGGCCTCCGGCCACGGTAGGCATGGGTGTGGGAAGAACATGAGTGTTCTCTGGCTACACACGGAGCTTCTTTGCCGGGGTGGGGCTCACCTTGCCATGCTCCAGAGCTAAAGGGAATCTCAACGTGAGTCCTTGCCTCGAGATAAGGCCCTGAGTAGCCCTGCCGAAAGGGAGGCATGCAGCTCTTTCCATGAGCTCTTAGTGGAGGTTACGTTTTATTTGAAAGCAAGTACCCTTTTCAGGACTCCTAGGCCCCACGGCTGAGCATCATTTTGGTTCCCAGATCGCTGACTCCCTCCACACCCCTGTGGGCCTGCTGAGCAGTATTGAGTCCTATACGCCCCTCGGAGGCCCTCTGTGTCTGCCGAGTCTCGGGCAACACACTGTACGTTACTTCAGAGAGCTACATTTCCAGAACTCTCGAACAGCATCAGAACCCATTTCTAGGCAGTCCAACAGGCCCTGGAAGTCTTCGACATTGCCCTCGTCTGAGCTGCCCTGAGAAAACACTCTGCTTAGAATTTATCGAGGACCTCGTTCCTGAAGTCACTCTCTTCAAGGAGAAATACAGCATCCTAACATGCTGTGTCGCTCACAGGCAAGCAACGTGAGAACTTGCTCGAGGCAAGGACCTGAAAGGCTATGGAGAAGCGGAGGCGTGTAGCAGTTTCCAGGAGGCCGTAGTCGCTGCTCGGCAGCATTTTCATGCCAGAACGCTCTTCAGGACTCCTAGGTGCCTCGCCTGGAAACCCTATTCCCTGCAAGAACACCGAGTGCCCTCAGGCTCCCCTGGCCCTTCTAAGCAACATCCAGGCCCGTAGCTTTCCGACTCCCAGTGTGTAGGCGGAGTTTAGGGCAACCCAGGGCACTCTTCTGGGGACATCTTGATGTAGCCAGCACTCGCACAGGTTCACGAGCACCGTTCTAGCAAGTTCCACCATGCTGTGGAAGTCGCACTCATTCCCTAATCTGAGCTGCAGAGTGAAAAACACTAGGCTTCTCCTTCCATTTAGGACCTCCTACCTGAAGTCACCCTGCCCACAGGAGAAAGGCGGCTTGCGTTCCTATTGCAACGAAAGCACAGTTTTTCCTGTAGCACTGCAGGCTTTTGAAGAGGCACGGGCCCAGAGGCCTAGCTAGGGCTTTCCTTGGTGAGGCCGTTCACTAGTTGCAGAACACCCTGCCTCGAGAAGTTGATTCAGGGAAGCAAACAGTGTGTACTCGGTGTCTCATTTGACTTGTTAGAAACCACAGAGATGTATGCTGCCTGAGCCCATGGAAATGGGGGCATGATGGTACTAGCCTTGCTTTCCATTTGGAAAGCTCCAGTCTTGCTGCCGTGAAGCTCCCTGAAAGTCTCTGCTGTTTTCAGGCCTCTGGCCACTCTAACCATGGGTGTGGGAACTCAGTGAGTTTTCTCTGGCTACACACGGAGCTTCTTTGGCCGGGGTCGGGCTCACCTTGCCATGCACCAGAGCTAAAGGGAATCTCAATGTGAGTCCTTGCCTCGAGATAAGGCCCTGAGTAGCCCTGCAGAAAGCGAGGCGTGCAGCTCTTTCCATGAGCTCTTAGTCGTTGGTCTGCTTTACCTTAAAGGAAGTTCCCTTTTCAGGACTCCTAGGCCCCTCGGGTGAGCTTCCTTTTTGTTCCAAGCTTTCCGAGTACCTCCACACCCCTGTAGGCCTGCTGAGCAACAACGAGGCCCGTTGGTCCCTCGGAGGTCCTCTGTGTCTGCTGAGTCATGGGCAACACACTGCACTCTTTCTTCTGACATCTTGATTCACAGCACTCGCACCGGTTCACGAGCACCGTTCTAGCGAGCTCCAACATGCCGTGGAAGTCGCACTCATTCCCTAGTCTGAGCTGCACAGAGAAAACCACTAGGCTTCTCCTTCCATCTACGAACTCCTAACTGAAGTCACCCTGCCCTCAGGAGAAAGACGGCTTGCGTTCCTATTGCAACGAAAGCACAGTTTCTCCTGTAGCACTGCAGGCTTTTGAAGAGGCACGGGCCCAGAGGCCTAGCTAGGGCGTTCCTTGGTGAGGCCGTTCCCTAGATGCACAACACCCTGCCTCGAGCAGTTGATTCAGGGAAGCAACCAGTGTGTACTCTGTGTCTCTTTTGACTTGTTAGAAACCACAGAGATGTATGCTGCCTGTGCCCATGGAAATGGGGCATGATGGTACTAGCCTTGCTTTCCAGTTGGAAAGCTCCATTCCTGCTGCCGGGAAGCTCCCTGAAATTCTCTGCTGTTGACAGGCCTCCGGCCACGGTAGGCATGGGTGTGGGAAGAACATGAGTGTTCTCTGGCTACACACGGAGCTTCTTTGCCGGGGTGGGGCTCACCTTGCCATGCTCCAGAGCTAAAGGGAATCTCAACGTGAGTCCTTGCCTCGAGATAAGGCCCTGAGTAGCCCTGCCGAAAGGGAGGCATGCAGCTCTTTCCATGAGCTCTTAGTGGAGGTTACGTTTTATTTGAAAGCAAGTACCCTTTTCAGGACTCCTAGACCCCACGGCTGAGCATCATTTTGGTTCCCAGATCGCTGACTCCCTCCACACCCCTGTGGGCCTGCTGAGCAGTATTGAGTCCTATACGCCCCTCGGAGGCCCTCTGTGTCTGCCGAGTCTCGGGCAACACACTGTACGTTACTTCAGAGAGCTACATTTCCAGAACTCTCGAACAGCATCAGAACCCATTTCTAGGCAGTCCAACAGGCCCTGGAAGTCTTCGACATTGCCCTCGTCTGAGCTGCCCTGAGAAAACACTCTGCTTAGAATTTATCGAGGACCTCGTTCCTGAAGTCACTCTCTTCAAGGAGAAATACAGCATCCTAACATGCTGTGTCGCTCACAGGCAAGCAACGTGAGAACTTGCTCGAGGCAAGGACCTGAAAGGCTATGGAGAAGCGGAGGCGTGTAGCAGTTTCCAGGAGGCCGTAGTCGCTGCTCGGCAGCATTTTCATGCCAGAACGCTCTTCAGGACTCCTAGGTGCCTCGCCTGGAAACCCTATTCCCTGCAAGAACACCGAGTGCCCTCAGGCTCCCCTGGCCCTTCTAAGCAATATCCAGGCCCGTAGCTTTCCGACTCCCAGTGTGTAGGCGGAGTTTAGGGCAACCCAGGGCACTCTTCTGGGGACATCTTGATGTAGCCAGCACTCGCACAGGTTCACGAGCACCGTTCTAGCAAGTTCCACCATGCTGTGGAAGTCGCACTCATTCCCTAATCTGAGCTGCAGAGTGAAAAACACTAGGCTTCTCCTTCCATTTAGGACCTCCTACCTGAAGTCACCCTGCCCACAGGAGAAAGGCGGCTTGCGTTCCTATTGCAACGAAAGCACAGTTTTTCCTGTAGCACTGCAGGCTTTTGAAGAGGCACGGGCCCAGAGGCCTAGCCAGGGCGTTCCTTGGTGAGGCCGTTCCCTAGTTGCAGAACACCCTGCCTCGAGAAGTTGATTCAGGGAAGCAAACAGTGTGTACTCGGTGTCTCATTTGACTTGTTAGAAACCACAGAGATGTATGCTGCCTGAGCCCATGGAAATGGGGGCATGATGGTACTAGCCTTGCTTTCCATTTGGAAAGCTCCAGTCTTGCTGCCGTGAAGCTCCCTGAAATTCTCTGCTGTTTTCAGGCCTCTGGCCGCTCTAGCCATGGGTGTGGGAACTAAATGAGTTTTCTCTGGCTACACACGGAGCTGCTTTGGCCGGGGTCGGGCTCACCTTGCCATGCACCAGAGCTAAAGGGAATCTCAATGTGAGTCCTTGCCTCGAGATAAGGCCCTGAGTAGCCCTGCAGAAAGCGAGGCATGCAGCTCTTTCCATGAGCTCTTAGTCGTTGTTCTGCTTTACCTTAAAGGAAGTTCCCTTTTCAGGACGCCTAGGCCCCTCGGGTGAGCTTCCTTTTTGTTCCAAGCTTTCTGAGTACCTCCACACCCCTGTAGGCCTGCTGAGCAACAACGAGGCCCGTTGAGCGCTCCCTCGGAGGTCCTCTGTGTCTGCTGAGTCATGGGCAACACACTGCACTCTTTCTTCTGATATCTTGATTCACAGCACTCGCACAGGTTCACGAGCACCGTTCTAGCAAGCTCCAACATGCCGTGGAAGTCGCACTCATTCCCTAGTCTGAGCTGCACAGAGAAAAACACTAGGCTTCTCCTTCCATCTACGAACTCCTAACTGAAGTCACCCTGCCTCCAGGAGAAAGACGGCTTGCGTTCCTATTGCAACGAAAGCACAGTTTCTCCTGTAGCACTGCAGGCTTTTGAAGAGGCACGGGCCCAGAGGCCTAGCTAGGGCCTTCCTCGGTGAGGCCGTTCCCTAGATGCACAACACCCTGCCTCGAGCAGTTGCTTCAGGGAAGCAACCAGTGTGTACTCGGTGTCTCTGTTGACTTGTTAGAAACCACAGAGATGTATGCTGCCTGTGCCCATGGACATGGGGCATGATGGTTACTAGCCTTGCTTTCCAGTTGGAAAGCTCCATTCCTGCTGCCGGGAAGCTCCCTGAAATTCTCTGCTGTTGACAGGCCTCCGGCCACGGTAGGCATGGGTGTGGGAAGAACACGGGTGTTCTCTGGCTACACACGGAGCTTCTTTGCCGGGGTGGGGCTCACCTTGCCATGCTCCAGAGCTAAAGGGAATCTCAACGTGAGTCCTTGCCTCGAGATAAGGCCCTGAGTAGCCCTGCAGAAAGGGAGGCATGCAGCTCTTTCCATGAGCTCTTAGTGGAGGTTACGTTTTATTTTACAGCAAGTACCCTTTTCAGGACTCCTAGGCCCCACGGCTGAGCATCATTTTGGTTCCCAGATCGCTGACTCCCTCCACGCCCCTGTGGGCCTGCTGAGCAGTGTTGAGTCCAATACGTCCCTCGGAGGCCCTCTGTGTCTGCCGAGTCTCGGGCAACACACTGTACGTTACTTCAGAGAGCTACATTTCCAGAACTCTCGAACAGCATCAGAACCCATTTCTAGGCAGTCCAACGTGCCCTGGAAGTCTTCGACATTGCCCTCGTCTGAGCTGCCCTGAGAAAACACTCCGCTTAGAATTTACCGAGGACCTCGTTCCTGAAGTCACTCTATTCAAGGAGAAATACAGCATCCTAACATGCTGTGTCGCTCACAGGCAAGCAACGTGAGAACTTGCTCGAGGCAAGGACCTGAAAGGCTATGGAGAAGCGGAGGCGTGGAGCAGTTTCCATGAGGCCGTAGTCGCTGCTCGGCAGCATTTTCATGCCAGAACGCTATTCAGGACTCCTAGGTGCCTCGCCTGGAAACCCTGTTCCCTGCAAGAACACCGAGTACCCTCAGGCTCCCCTGGCCCTTCTAAGCAACATCCAGGCCCGTAGCTTTCCGACTCACAGTGTGGATGCGGAGTTTAGGGCCACACAGGGCACTCTTCTGGGGACATCTTGATTTAGCCAGCACTCGCACAGGTTCACGAGCACCGTTCTAGCAAGTTCCAGCATGCCGTGGAAGTCGCACTCATTCCCTAATCTGAGCTGCAGAGTGAAAAACACTAGGCTTCTCCTTCCATTTAGGACCTCCTACCTGAAGTCACCCTGCCCACAGGAGAAAGACGGCTTGCGTTGCTATTGCAACGAAAGCACAATTTTTCCTGTAGCACTGCAGGCTTTTGAAGAGGCACGGGCCCAGAGGCCTAGCTAGGGCGTTCCTCGGTGAGGCCGTTCCCTAGATGCACAACACCCTGCCTCGAGCAGTTGCTTCAGGGAAGCAACCAGTGTGCACTCGGTGTCTCTGTTGACTTGTTAGAAACCACAGAGATGTATGCTGCCTGAGCCCATGGAAATGGGGGCACGATGGTACTAGCCTTGCTTTCCATTTGGAAAGCTCCAGTCTTGCTGCCGTGAAGCTCCCTGAAATTCTCTGCTGTTTTCAGGCCTCTGGCCGCTCTAGCCATGGGTGTGGGAACTAAATGAGTTTTCTCTGGCTACACACGGAGCTGCTTTGGCCGGGGTCGGGCTCACCTTGCCATGCACCAGAGCTAAAGGGAATCTCAATGTGAGTCCTTGCCTCGAGATAAGGCCCTGAGTAGCCCTGCAGAAAGCGAGGCATGCAGCTCTTTCCATGAGCTCTTAGTCGTTGTTCTGCTTTACCTTAAAGGAAGTTCCCTTTTCAGGACGCCTAGGCCCCTCGGGTGAGCTTCCTTTTTGTTCCAAGCTTTCTGAGTACCTCCACACCCCTGTAGGCCTGCTGAGCAACAACGAGGCCCGTTGAGCGCTCCCTCGGAGGTCCTCTGTGTCTGCTGAGTCATGGGCAACACACTGCACTCTTTCTTCTGATATCTTGATTCACAGCACTCGCACAGGTTCACGAGCACCGTTCTAGCAAGCTCCAACATGCCGTGGAAGTCGCACTCATTCCCTAGTCTGAGCTGCACAGAGAAAAACACTAGGCTTCTCCTTCCATCTACGAACTCCTAACTGAAGTCACCCTGCCTCCAGGAGAAAGACGGCTTGCGTTCCTATTGCAACGAAAGCACAGTTTCTCCTGTAGCACTGCAGGCTTTTGAAGAGGCACGGGCCCAGAGGCCTAGCTAGGGCCTTCCTCGGTGAGGCCGTTCCCTAGATGCACAACACCCTGCCTCGAGCAGTTGCTTCAGGGAAGCAACCAGTGTGTACTCGGTGTCTCTGTTGACTTGTTAGAAACCACAGAGATGTATGCTGCCTGTGCCCATGGACATGGGGCATGATGGTTACTAGCCTTGCTTTCCAGTTGGAAAGCTCCATTCCTGCTGCCGGGAAGCTCCCTGAAATTCTCTGCTGTTGACAGGCCTCCGGCCACGGTAGGCATGGGTGTGGGAAGAACACGGGTGTTCTCTGGCTACACACGGAGCTTCTTTGCCGGGGTGGGGCTCACCTTGCCATGCTCCAGAGCTAAAGGGAATCTCAACGTGAGTCCTTGCCTCGAGATAAGGCCCTGAGTAGCCCTGCAGAAAGGGAGGCATGCAGCTCTTTCCATGAGCTCTTAGTGGAGGTTACGTTTTATTTTACAGCAAGTACCCTTTTCAGGACTCCTAGGCCCCACGGCTGAGCATCATTTTGGTTCCCAGATCGCTGACTCCCTCCACGCCCCTGTGGGCCTGCTGAGCAGTGTTGAGTCCAATACGTCCCTCGGAGGCCCTCTGTGTCTGCCGAGTCTCGGGCAACACACTGTACGTTACTTCAGAGAGCTACATTTCCAGAACTCTCGAACAGCATCAGAACCCATTTCTAGGCAGTCCAACGTGCCCTGGAAGTCTTCGACATTGCCCTCGTCTGAGCTGCCCTGAGAAAACACTCCGCTTAGAATTTACCGAGGACCTCGTTCCTGAAGTCACTCTATTCAAGGAGAAATACAGCATCCTAACATGCTGTGTCGCTCACAGGCAAGCAACGTGAGAACTTGCTCGAGGCAAGGACCTGAAAGGCTATGGAGAAGCGGAGGCGTGGAGCAGTTTCCATGAGGCCCTAGTCGCTGCTCGGCAGCATTTTAATGCCAGAACGCTATTCAGGACTCCTAGGTGCCTCGCCTGGAAACCCTGTTCCCTGCAAGAACACCGAGTACCCTCAGGCTCCCCTGGCCCTTCTAAGCAACATCCAGGCCCGTAGCTTTCCGACTCACAGTGTGGATGCGGAGTTTAGGGCCACACAGGGCACTCTTCTGGGGACATCTTGATTTAGCCAGCACTCGCACAGGTTCACGAGCACCGTTCTAGCAAGTTCCAGCATGCCGTGGAAGTCGCACTCATTCCCTAATCTGAGCTGCAGAGTGAAAAACACTAGGCTTCTCCTTCCATTTAGGACCTCCTACCTGAAGTCACCCTGCCCACAGGAGAAAGACGGCTTGCGTTGCTATTGCAACGAAAGCACACTTTTTCCTGTAGCACTGCAGGCTTTTGAAGAGGCACGGGCCCAGAGGCCTAGCTAGGGCGTTCCTCGGTGAGGCCGTTCCCTAGATGCACAACACCCTGCCTCGAGCAGTTGCTTCAGGGAAGCAACCAGTGTGCACTCGGTGTCTCTGTTGACTTGTTAGAAACCACAGAGATGTATGCTGCCTGAGCCCATGGAAATGGGGGCACGATGGTACTAGCCTTGCTTTCCATTTGGAAAGCTCCAGTCTTGCTGCCGTGAAGCTCCCTGAAATTCTCTGCTGTTTTCAGGCCTCTGGCCGCTCTAGCCATGGGTGTGGGAACTAAATGAGTTTTCTCTGGCTACACACGGAGCTGCTTTGGCCGGGGTCGGGCTCACCTTGCCATGCACCAGAGCTAAAGGGAATCTCAATGTGAGTCCTTGCCTCGAGATAAGGCCCTGAGTAGCCCTGCAGAAAGCGAGGCATGCAGCTCTTTCCATGAGCTCTTAGTCGTTGTTCTGCTTTACCTTAAAGGAAGTTCCCTTTTCAGGACGCCTAGGCCCCTCGGGTGAGCTTCCTTTTTGTTCCAAGCTTTCTGAGTACCTCCACACCCCTGTAGGCCTGCTGAGCAACAACGAGGCCCGTTGAGCGCTCCCTCGGAGGTCCTCTGTGTCTGCTGAGTCATGGGCAACACACTGCACTCTTTCTTCTGATATCTTGATTCACAGCACTCGCACAGGTTCACGAGCACCGTTCTAGCAAGCTCCAACATGCCGTGGAAGTCGCACTCATTCCCTAGTCTGAGCTGCACAGAGAAAAACACTAGGCTTCTCCTTCCATCTACGAACTCCTAACTGAAGTCACCCTGCCTCCAGGAGAAAGACGGCTTGCGTTCCTATTGCAACGAAAGCACAGTTTCTCCTGTAGCACTGCAGGCTTTTGAAGAGGCACGGGCCCAGAGGCCTAGCTAGGGCCTTCCTCGGTGAGGCCGTTCCCTAGATGCACAACACCCTGCCTCGAGCAGTTGCTTCAGGGAAGCAACCAGTGTGTACTCGGTGTCTCTGTTGACTTGTTAGAAACCACAGAGATGTATGCTGCCTGTGCCCATGGACATGGGGCATGATGGTTACTAGCCTTGCTTTCCAGTTGGAAAGCTCCATTCCTGCTGCCGGGAAGCTCCCTGAAATTCTCTGCTGTTGACAGGCCTCCGGCCACGGTAGGCATGGGTGTGGGAAGAACACGGGTGTTCTCTGGCTACACACGGAGCTTCTTTGCCGGGGTGGGGCTCACCTTGCCATGCTCCAGAGCTAAAGGGAATCTCAACGTGAGTCCTTGCCTCGAGATAAGGCCCTGAGTAGCCCTGCAGAAAGGGAGGCATGCAGCTCTTTCCATGAGCTCTTAGTGGAGGTTACGTTTTATTTTACAGCAAGTACCCTTTTCAGGACTCCTAGGCCCCACGGCTGAGCATCATTTTGGTTCCCAGATCGCTGACTCCCTCCACGCCCCTGTGGGCCTGCTGAGCAGTGTTGAGTCCAATACGTCCCTCGGAGGCCCTCTGTGTCTGCCGAGTCTCGGGCAACACACTGTACGTTACTTCAGAGAGCTACATTTCCAGAACTCTCGAACAGCATCAGAACCCATTTCTAGGCAGTCCAACGTGCCCTGGAAGTCTTCGACATTGCCCTCGTCTGAGCTGCCCTGAGAAAACACTCCGCTTAGAATTTACCGAGGACCTCGTTCCTGAAGTCACTCTATTCAAGGAGAAATACAGCATCCTAACATGCTGTGTCGCTCACAGGCAAGCAACGTGAGAACTTGCTCGAGGCAAGGACCTGAAAGGCTATGGAGAAGCGGAGGCGTGGAGCAGTTTCCATGAGGCCCTAGTCGCTGCTCGGCAGCATTTTAATGCCAGAACGCTATTCAGGACTCCTAGGTGCCTCGCCTGGAAACCCTGTTCCCTGCAAGAACACCGAGTACCCTCAGGCTCCCCTGGCCCTTCTAAGCAACATCCAGGCCCGTAGCTTTCCGACTCACAGTGTGGATGCGGAGTTTAGGGCCACACAGGGCACTCTTCTGGGGACATCTTGATTTAGCCAGCACTCGCACAGGTTCACGAGCACCGTTCTAGCAAGTTCCAGCATGCCGTGGAAGTCGCACTCATTCCCTAATCTGAGCTGCAGAGTGAAAAACACTAGGCTTCTCCTTCCATTTAGGACCTCCTACCTGAAGTCACCCTGCCCACAGGAGAAAGACGGCTTGCGTTGCTATTGCAACGAAAGCACACTTTTTCCTGTAGCACTGCAGGCTTTTGAAGAGGCACGGGCCCAGAGGCCTAGCTAGGGCGTTCCTCGGTGAGGCCGTTCCCTAGATGCACAACACCCTGCCTCGAGCAGTTGCTTCAGGGAAGCAACCAGTGTGCACTCGGTGTCTCTGTTGACTTGTTAGAAACCACAGAGATGTATGCTGCCTGAGCCCATGGAAATGGGGGCACGATGGTACTAGCCTTGCTTTCCATTTGGAAAGCTCCAGTCTTGCTGCCGTGAAGCTCCCTGAAATTCTCTGCTGTTTTCAGGCCTCTGGCCGCTCTAGCCATGGGTGTGGGAACTAAATGAGTTTTCTCTGGCTACACACGGAGCTGCTTTGGCCGGGGTCGGGCTCACCTTGCCATGCACCAGAGCTAAAGGGAATCTCAATGTGAGTCCTTGCCTCGAGATAAGGCCCTGAGTAGCCCTGCAGAAAGCGAGGCATGCAGCTCTTTCCATGAGCTCTTAGTCGTTGTTCTGCTTTACCTTAAAGGAAGTTCCCTTTTCAGGACGCCTAGGCCCCTCGGGTGAGCTTCCTTTTTGTTCCAAGCTTTCTGAGTACCTCCACACCCCTGTAGGCCTGCTGAGCAACAACGAGGCCCGTTGAGCGCTCCCTCGGAGGTCCTCTGTGTCTGCTGAGTCATGGGCAACACACTGCACTCTTTCTTCTGATATCTTGATTCACAGCACTCGCACAGGTTCACGAGCACCGTTCTAGCAAGCTCCAACATGCCGTGGAAGTCGCACTCATTCCCTAGTCTGAGCTGCACAGAGAAAAACACTAGGCTTCTCCTTCCATCTACGAACTCCTAACTGAAGTCACCCTGCCTCCAGGAGAAAGACGGCTTGCGTTCCTATTGCAACGAAAGCACAGTTTCTCCTGTAGCACTGCAGGCTTTTGAAGAGGCACGGGCCCAGAGGCCTAGCTAGGGCCTTCCTCGGTGAGGCCGTTCCCTAGATGCACAACACCCTGCCTCGAGCAGTTGCTTCAGGGAAGCAACCAGTGTGTACTCGGTGTCTCTGTTGACTTGTTAGAAACCACAGAGATGTATGCTGCCTGTGCCCATGGACATGGGGCATGATGGTTACTAGCCTTGCTTTCCAGTTGGAAAGCTCCATTCCTGCTGCCGGGAAGCTCCCTGAAATTCTCTGCTGTTGACAGGCCTCCGGCCACGGTAGGCATGGGTGTGGGAAGAACACGGGTGTTCTCTGGCTACACACGGAGCTTCTTTGCCGGGGTGGGGCTCACCTTGCCATGCTCCAGAGCTAAAGGGAATCTCAACGTGAGTCCTTGCCTCGAGATAAGGCCCTGAGTAGCCCTGCAGAAAGGGAGGCATGCAGCTCTTTCCATGAGCTCTTAGTGGAGGTTACGTTTTATTTTACAGCAAGTACCCTTTTCAGGACTCCTAGGCCCCACGGCTGAGCATCATTTTGGTTCCCAGATCGCTGACTCCCTCCACGCCCCTGTGGGCCTGCTGAGCAGTGTTGAGTCCAATACGTCCCTCGGAGGCCCTCTGTGTCTGCCGAGTCTCGGGCAACACACTGTACGTTACTTCAGAGAGCTACATTTCCAGAACTCTCGAACAGCATCAGAACCCATTTCTAGGCAGTCCAACGTGCCCTGGAAGTCTTCGACATTGCCCTCGTCTGAGCTGCCCTGAGAAAACACTCCGCTTAGAATTTACCGAGGACCTCGTTCCTGAAGTCACTCTATTCAAGGAGAAATACAGCATCCTAACATGCTGTGTCGCTCACAGGCAAGCAACGTGAGAACTTGCTCGAGGCAAGGACCTGAAAGGCTATGGAGAAGCGGAGGCGTGGAGCAGTTTCCATGAGGCCCTAGTCGCTGCTCGGCAGCATTTTAATGCCAGAACGCTATTCAGGACTCCTAGGTGCCTCGCCTGGAAACCCTGTTCCCTGCAAGAACACCGAGTACCCTCAGGCTCCCCTGGCCCTTCTAAGCAACATCCAGGCCCGTAGCTTTCCGACTCACAGTGTGGATGCGGAGTTTAGGGCCACACAGGGCACTCTTCTGGGGACATCTTGATTTAGCCAGCACTCGCACAGGTTCACGAGCACCGTTCTAGCAAGTTCCAGCATGCCGTGGAAGTCGCACTCATTCCCTAATCTGAGCTGCAGAGTGAAAAACACTAGGCTTCTCCTTCCATTTAGGACCCCCTACCTGAAGTCACCCTGCCCACAGGAGAAAGACGGCTTGCGTTGCTATTGCAACGAAAGCACACTTTTTCCTGTAGCACTGCAGGCTTTTGAAGAGGCACGGGCCCAGAGGCCTAGCTAGGGCGTTCCTCGGTGAGGCCGTTCC
This sequence comes from Balaenoptera acutorostrata, assembly GCF_949987535.1. Taxonomy (NCBI): domain Eukaryota; kingdom Metazoa; phylum Chordata; class Mammalia; order Artiodactyla; family Balaenopteridae; genus Balaenoptera; species Balaenoptera acutorostrata. The sequence goes on from NW_026646686.1 coordinate 149,808, forward strand.
CTAGATGCACAACACCCTGCCTCGAGCAGTTGCTTCAGGGAAGCAACCAGTGTGCACTCGGTGTCTCTGTTGACTTGTTAGAAACCACAGAGATGTATGCTGCCTGAGCCCATGGAAATGGGGGCACGATGGTACTAGCCTTGCTTTCCATTTGGAAAGCTCCAGTCTTGCTGCCGTGAAGCTCCCTGAAATTCTCTGCTGTTTTCAGGCCTCTGGCCGCTCTAGCCATGGGTGTGGGAACTAAATGAGTTTTCTCTGGCTACACACGGAGCTGCTTTGGCCGGGGTCGGGCTCACCTTGCCATGCACCAGAGCTAAAGGGAATCTCAATGTGAGTCCTTGCCTCGAGATAAGGCCCTGAGTAGCCCTGCAGAAAGCGAGGCATGCAGCTCTTTCCATGAGCTCTTAGTCGTTGTTCTGCTTTACCTTAAAGGAAGTTCCCTTTTCAGGACGCCTAGGCCCCTCGGGTGAGCTTCCTTTTTGTTCCAAGCTTTCTGAGTACCTCCACACCCCTGTAGGCCTGCTGAGCAACAACGAGGCCCGTTGAGCGCTCCCTCGGAGGTCCTCTGTGTCTGCTGAGTCATGGGCAACACACTGCACTCTTTCTTCTGATATCTTGATTCACAGCACTCGCACAGGTTCACGAGCACCGTTCTAGCAAGCTCCAACATGCCGTGGAAGTCGCACTCATTCCCTAGTCTGAGCTGCACAGAGAAAAACACTAGGCTTCTCCTTCCATCTACGAACTCCTAACTGAAGTCACCCTGCCTCCAGGAGAAAGACGGCTTGCGTTCCTATTGCAACGAAAGCACAGTTTCTCCTGTAGCACTGCAGGCTTTTGAAGAGGCACGGGCCCAGAGGCCTAGCTAGGGCCTTCCTCGGTGAGGCCGTTCCCTAGATGCACAACACCCTGCCTCGAGCAGTTGCTTCAGGGAAGCAACCAGTGTGTACTCGGTGTCTCTGTTGACTTGTTAGAAACCACAGAGATGTATGCTGCCTGTGCCCATGGACATGGGGCATGATGGTTACTAGCCTTGCTTTCCAGTTGGAAAGCTCCATTCCTGCTGCCCGGAAGCTCCCTGAAATTCTCTGCTGTTGACAGGCCTCCGGCCACGGTAGGCATGGGTGTGGGAAGAACACGGGTGTTCTCTGGCTACACACGGAGCTTCTTTGCCGGGGTGGGGCTCACCTTGCCATGCTCCAGAGCTAAAGGGAATCTCAACGTGAGTCCTTGCCTCGAGATAAGGCCCTGAGTAGCCCTGCCGAAAGGGAGGCATGCAGCTCTTTCCATGAGCTCTTAGTGGATGTTACGTTTTATTTTACAGCAAGTACCCTTTTCAGGACTCCTAGGCCCCACGGCTGAGCATCATTTTGGTTCCCAGATCGCTGACTCCCTCCACGCCCCTGTGGGCCTGCTGAGCAGTGTTGAGTCCAATACGTCCCTCGGAGGCCCTCTGTGTCTGCCGAGTCTCGGGCAACACACTGTACGTTACTTCAGAGAGCTACATTTCCAGAACTCTCGAACAGCATCAGAACCCATTTCTAGGCAGTCCAACGTGCCCTGGAAGTCTTCGACATTGCCCTCGTCTGAGCTGCCCTGAGAAAACACTCCGCTTAGAATTTACCGAGGACCTCGTTCCTGAAGTCACTCTATTCAAGGAGAAATACAGCATCCTAACATGCTGTGTCGCTCACAGGCAAGCAACGTGAGAACTTGCTCGAGGCAAGGACCTGAAAGGCTATGGAGAAGCGGAGGCGTGGAGCAGTTTCCATGAGGCCCTAGTCGCTGCTCGGCAGCATTTTAATGCCAGAACGCTATTCAGGACTCCTAGGTGCCTCGCCTGGAAACCCTGTTCCCTGCAAGAACACCGAGTACCCTCAGGCTCCCCTGGCCCTTCTAAGCAACATCCAGGCCCGTAGCTTTCCGACTCACAGTGTGGATGCGGAGTTTAGGGCCACACAGGGCACTCTTCTGGGGACATCTTGATTTAGCCAGCACTCGCACAGGTTCACGAGCACCGTTCTAGCAAGTTCCAGCATGCCGTGGAAGTCGCACTCATTCCCTAATCTGAGCTGCAGAGTGAAAAACACTAGGCTTCTCCTTCCATTTAGGACCTCCTACCTGAAGTCACCCTGCCCACAGGAGAAAGACGGCTTGCGTTGCTATTGCAACGAAAGCACACTTTTTCCTGTAGCACTGCAGGCTTTTGAAGAGGCACGGGCCCAGAGGCCTAGCTAGGGCGTTCCTCGGTGAGGCCGTTCCCTAGATGCACAACACCCTGCCTCGAGCAGTTGCTTCAGGGAAGCAACCAGTGTGCACTCGGTGTCTCTGTTGACTTGTTAGAAACCACAGAGATGTATGCTGCCTGAGCCCATGGAAATGGGGGCACGATGGTACTAGCCTTGCTTTCCATTTGGAAAGCTCCAGTCTTGCTGCCGTGAAGCTCCCTGAAATTCTCTGCTGTTTTCAGGCCTCTGGCCGCTCTAGCCATGGGTGTGGGAACTAAATGAGTTTTCTCTGGCTACACACGGAGCTGCTTTGGCCGGGGTCGGGCTCACCTTGCCATGCACCAGAGCTAAAGGGAATCTCAATGTGAGTCCTTGCCTCGAGATAAGGCCCTGAGTAGCCCTGCAGAAAGCGAGGCATGCAGCTCTTTCCATGAGCTCTTAGTCGTTGTTCTGCTTTACCTTAAAGGAAGTTCCCTTTTCAGGACGCCTAGGCCCCTCGGGTGAGCTTCCTTTTTGTTCCAAGCTTTCTGAGTACCTCCACACCCCTGTAGGCCTGCTGAGCAACAACGAGGCCCGTTGAGCGCTCCCTCGGAGGTCCTCTGTGTCTGCTGAGTCATGGGCAACACACTGCACTCTTTCTTCTGATATCTTGATTCACAGCACTCGCACAGGTTCACGAGCACCGTTCTAGCAAGCTCCAACATGCCGTGGAAGTCGCACTCATTCCCTAGTCTGAGCTGCACAGAGAAAAACACTAGGCTTCTCCTTCCATCTACGAACTCCTAACTGAAGTCACCCTGCCTCCAGGAGAAAGACGGCTTGCGTTCCTATTGCAACGAAAGCACAGTTTCTCCTGTAGCACTGCAGGCTTTTGAAGAGGCACGGGCCCAGAGGCCTAGCTAGGGCCTTCCTCGGTGAGGCCGTTCCCTAGATGCACAACACCCTGCCTCGAGCAGTTGCTTCAGGGAAGCAACCAGTGTGTACTCGGTGTCTCTGTTGACTTGTTAGAAACCACAGAGATGTATGCTGCCTGTGCCCATGGACATGGGGCATGATGGTTACTAGCCTTGCTTTCCAGTTGGAAAGCTCCATTCCTGCTGCCGGGAAGCTCCCTGAAATTCTCTGCTGTTGACAGGCCTCCGGCCACGGTAGGCATGGGTGTGGGAAGAACACGGGTGTTCTCTGGCTACACACGGAGCTTCTTTGCCGGGGTGGGGCTCACCTTGCCATGCTCCAGAGCTAAAGGGAATCTCAACGTGAGTCCTTGCCTCGAGATAAGGCCCTGAGTAGCCCTGCAGAAAGGGAGGCATGCAGCTCTTTCCATGAGCTCTTAGTGGAGGTTACGTTTTATTTTACAGCAAGTACCCTTTTCAGGACTCCTAGGCCCCACGGCTGAGCATCATTTTGGTTCCCAGATCGCTGACTCCCTCCACGCCCCTGTGGGCCTGCTGAGCAGTGTTGAGTCCAATACGTCCCTCGGAGGCCCTCTGTGTCTGCCGAGTCTCGGGCAACACACTGTACGTTACTTCAGAGAGCTACATTTCCAGAACTCTCGAACAGCATCAGAACCCATTTCTAGGCAGTCCAACGTGCCCTGGAAGTCTTCGACATTGCCCTCGTCTGAGCTGCCCTGAGAAAACACTCCGCTTAGAATTTACCGAGGACCTCGTTCCTGAAGTCACTCTATTCAAGGAGAAATACAGCATCCTAACATGCTGTGTCGCTCACAGGCAAGCAACGTGAGAACTTGCTCGAGGCAAGGACCTGAAAGGCTATGGAGAAGCGGAGGCGTGGAGCAGTTTCCAGGAGGCCGTAGTCGCTGCTCGGCAGCATTTTCATGCCAGAACGCTATTCAGGACTCCTAGGTGCCTCGCCTGGAAACCCTGTTCCCTGCAAGAACACCGAGTACCCTCAGGCTCCCCTGGCCCTTCTAAGCAACATCCAGGCCCGTAGCTTTCCGACTCACAGTGTGGATGCGGAGTTTAGGGCCACACAGGGCACTCTTCTGGGGACATCTTGATTTAGCCAGCACTCGCACAGGTTCACGAGCACCGTTCTAGCAAGTTCCAGCATGCCGTGGAAGTCGCACTCATTCCCTAATCTGAGCTGCAGAGTGAAAAACACTAGGCTTCTCCTTCCATTTAGGACCTCCTACCTGAAGTCACCCTGCCCACAGGAGAAAGACGGCTTGCGTTGCTATTGCAACGAAAGCACAGTTTTTCCTGTAGCACTGCAGGCTTTTGAAGAGGCACGGGCCCAGAGGCCTAGCTAGGGCGTTCCTCGGTGAGGCCGTTCCCTAGATGCACAACACCCTGCCTCGAGCAGTTGCTTCAGGGAAGCAACCAGTGTGCACTCGGTGTCTCTGTTGACTTGTTAGAAACCACAGAGATGTATGCTGCCTGAGCCCATGGAAATGGGGGCACGATGGTACTAGCCTTGCTTTCCATTTGGAAAGCTCCAGTCTTGCTGCCGTGAAGCTCCCTGAAATTCTCTGCTGTTTTCAGGCCTCTGGCCGCTCTAGCCATGGGTGTGGGAACTAAATGAGTTTTCTCTGGCTACACACGGAGCTGCTTTGGCCGGGGTCGGGCTCACCTTGCCATGCACCAGAGCTAAAGGGAATCTCAATGTGAGTCCTTGCCTCGAGATAAGGCCCTGAGTAGCCCTGCAGAAAGCGAGGCATGCAGCTCTTTCCATGAGCTCTTAGTCGTTGTTCTGCTTTACCTTAAAGGAAGTTCCCTTTTCAGGACGCCTAGGCCCCTCGGGTGAGCTTCCTTTTTGTTCCAAGCTTTCTGAGTACCTCCACACCCCTGTAGGCCTGCTGAGCAACAACGAGGCCCGTTGAGCGCTCCCTCGGAGGTCCTCTGTGTCTGCTGAGTCATGGGCAACACACTGCACTCTTTCTTCTGATATCTTGATTCACAGCACTCGCACAGGTTCACGAGCACCGTTCTAGCAAGCTCCAACATGCCGTGGAAGTCGCACTCATTCCCTAGTCTGAGCTGCACAGAGAAAAACACTAGGCTTCTCCTTCCATCTACGAACTCCTAACTGAAGTCACCCTGCCTCCAGGAGAAAGACGGCTTGCGTTCCTATTGCAACGAAAGCACAGTTTCTCCTGTAGCACTGCAGGCTTTTGAAGAGGCACGGGCCCAGAGGCCTAGCTAGGGCCTTCCTCGGTGAGGCCGTTCCCTAGATGCACAACACCCTGCCTCGAGCAGTTGCTTCAGGGAAGCAACCAGTGTGTACTCGGTGTCTCTGTTGACTTGTTAGAAACCACAGAGATGTATGCTGCCTGTGCCCATGGACATGGGGCATGATGGTTACTAGCCTTGCTTTCCAGTTGGAAAGCTCCATTCCTGCTGCCGGGAAGCTCCCTGAAATTCTCTGCTGTTGACAGGCCTCCGGCCACGGTAGGCATGGGTGTGGGAAGAACACGGGTGTTCTCTGGCTACACACGGAGCTTCTTTGCCGGGGTGGGGCTCACCTTGCCATGCTCCAGAGCTAAAGGGAATCTCAACGTGAGTCCTTGCCTCGAGATAAGGCCCTGAGTAGCCCTGCAGAAAGGGAGGCATGCAGCTCTTTCCATGAGCTCTTAGTGGAGGTTACGTTTTATTTTACAGCAAGTACCCTTTTCAGGACTCCTAGGCCCCACGGCTGAGCATCATTTTGGTTCCCAGATCGCTGACTCCCTCCACGCCCCTGTGGGCCTGCTGAGCAGTGTTGAGTCCAATACGTCCCTCGGAGGCCCTCTGTGTCTGCCGAGTCTCGGGCAACACACTGTACGTTACTTCAGAGAGCTACATTTCCAGAACTCTCGAACAGCATCAGAACCCATTTCTAGGCAGTCCAACGTGCCCTGGAAGTCTTCGACATTGCCCTCGTCTGAGCTGCCCTGAGAAAACACTCCGCTTAGAATTTACCGAGGACCTCGTTCCTGAAGTCACTCTATTCAAGGAGAAATACAGCATCCTAACATGCTGTGTCGCTCACAGGCAAGCAACGTGAGAACTTGCTCGAGGCAAGGACCTGAAAGGCTATGGAGAAGCGGAGGCGTGGAGCAGTTTCCAGGAGGCCGTAGTCGCTGCTCGGCAGCATTTTCATGCCAGAACGCTATTCAGGACTCCTAGGTGCCTCGCCTGGAAACCCTGTTCCCTGCAAGAACACCGAGTACCCTCAGGCTCCCCTGGCCCTTCTAAGCAACATCCAGGCCCGTAGCTTTCCGACTCACAGTGTGGATGCGGAGTTTAGGGCCACACAGGGCACTCTTCTGGGGACATCTTGATTTAGCCAGCACTCGCACAGGTTCACGAGCACCGTTCTAGCAAGTTCCAGCATGCCGTGGAAGTCGCACTCATTCCCTAATCTGAGCTGCAGAGTGAAAAACACTAGGCTTCTCCTTCCATTTAGGACCTCCTACCTGAAGTCACCCTGCCCACAGGAGAAAGACGGCTTGCGTTGCTATTGCAACGAAAGCACACTTTTTCCTGTAGCACTGCAGGCTTTTGAAGAGGCACGGGCCCAGAGGCCTAGCTAGGGCGTTCCTCGGTGAGGCCGTTCCCTAGATGCACAACACCCTGCCTCGAGCAGTTGCTTCAGGGAAGCAACCAGTGTGCACTCGGTGTCTCTGTTGACTTGTTAGAAACCACAGAGATGTATGCTGCCTGAGCCCATGGAAATGGGGGCACGATGGTACTAGCCTTGCTTTCCATTTGGAAAGCTCCAGTCTTGCTGCCGTGAAGCTCCCTGAAATTCTCTGCTGTTTTCAGGCCTCTGGCCGCTCTAGCCATGGGTGTGGGAACTAAATGAGTTTTCTCTGGCTACACACGGAGCTGCTTTGGCCGGGGTCGGGCTCACCTTGCCATGCACCAGAGCTAAAGGGAATCTCAATGTGAGTCCTTGCCTCGAGATAAGGCCCTGAGTAGCCCTGCAGAAAGCGAGGCATGCAGCTCTTTCCATGAGCTCTTAGTCGTTGTTCTGCTTTACCTTAAAGGAAGTTCCCTTTTCAGGACGCCTAGGCCCCTCGGGTGAGCTTCCTTTTTGTTCCAAGCTTTCTGAGTACCTCCACACCCCTGTAGGCCTGCTGAGCAACAACGAGGCCCGTTGAGCGCTCCCTCGGAGGTCCTCTGTGTCTGCTGAGTCATGGGCAACACACTGCACTCTTTCTTCTGATATCTTGATTCACAGCACTCGCACAGGTTCACGAGCACCGTTCTAGCAAGCTCCAACATGCCGTGGAAGTCGCACTCATTCCCTAGTCTGAGCTGCACAGAGAAAAACACTAGGCTTCTCCTTCCATCTACGAACTCCTAACTGAAGTCACCCTGCCTCCAGGAGAAAGACGGCTTGCGTTCCTATTGCAACGAAAGCACAGTTTCTCCTGTAGCACTGCAGGCTTTTGAAGAGGCACGGGCCCAGAGGCCTAGCTAGGGCCTTCCTCGGTGAGGCCGTTCCCTAGATGCACAACACCCTGCCTCGAGCAGTTGCTTCAGGGAAGCAACCAGTGTGTACTCGGTGTCTCTGTTGACTTGTTAGAAACCACAGAGATGTATGCTGCCTGTGCCCATGGACATGGGGCATGATGGTTACTAGCCTTGCTTTCCAGTTGGAAAGCTCCATTCCTGCTGCCGGGAAGCTCCCTGAAATTCTCTGCTGTTGACAGGCCTCCGGCCACGGTAGGCATGGGTGTGGGAAGAACACGGGTGTTCTCTGGCTACACACGGAGCTTCTTTGCCGGGGTGGGGCTCACCTTGCCATGCTCCAGAGCTAAAGGGAATCTCAACGTGAGTCCTTGCCTCGAGATAAGGCCCTGAGTAGCCCTGCCGAAAGGGAGGCATGCAGCTCTTTCCATGAGCTCTTAGTGGATGTTACGTTTTATTTTACAGCAAGTACCCTTTTCAGGACTCCTAGGCCCCACGGCTGAGCATCATTTTGGTTCCCAGATCGCTGACTCCCTCCACGCCCCTGTGGGCCTGCTGAGCAGTGTTGAGTCCAATACGTCCCTCGGAGGCCCTCTGTGTCTGCCGAGTCTCGGGCAACACACTGTACGTTACTTCAGAGAGCTACATTTCCAGAACTCTCGAACAGCATCAGAACCCATTTCTAGGCAGTCCAACGTGCCCTGGAAGTCTTCGACATTGCCCTCGTCTGAGCTGCCCTGAGAAAACACTCCGCTTAGAATTTACCGAGGACCTCGTTCCTGAAGTCACTCTATTCAAGGAGAAATACAGCATCCTAACATGCTGTGTCGCTCACAGGCAAGCAACGTGAGAACTTGCTCGAGGCAAGGACCTGAAAGGCTATGGAGAAGCGGAGGCGTGGAGCAGTTTCCATGAGGCCCTAGTCGCTGCTCGGCAGCATTTTAATGCCAGAACGCTATTCAGGACTCCTAGGTGCCTCGCCTGGAAACCCTGTTCCCTGCAAGAACACCGAGTACCCTCAGGCTCCCCTGGCCCTTCTAAGCAACATCCAGGCCCGTAGCTTTCCGACTCACAGTGTGGATGCGGAGTTTAGGGCCACACAGGGCACTCTTCTGGGGACATCTTGATTTAGCCAGCACTCGCACAGGTTCACGAGCACCGTTCTAGCAAGTTCCAGCATGCCGTGGAAGTCGCACTCATTCCCTAATCTGAGCTGCAGAGTGAAAAACACTAGGCTTCTCCTTCCATTTAGGACCTCCTACCTGAAGTCACCCTGCCCACAGGAGAAAGACGGCTTGCGTTGCTATTGCAACGAAAGCACACTTTTTCCTGTAGCACTGCAGGCTTTTGAAGAGGCACGGGCCCAGAGGCCTAGCTAGGGCGTTCCTCGGTGAGGCCGTTCCCTAGATGCACAACACCCTGCCTCGAGCAGTTGCTTCAGGGAAGCAACCAGTGTGCACTCGGTGTCTCTGTTGACTTGTTAGAAACCACAGAGATGTATGCTGCCTGAGCCCATGGAAATGGGGGCACGATGGTACTAGCCTTGCTTTCCATTTGGAAAGCTCCAGTCTTGCTGCCGTGAAGCTCCCTGAAATTCTCTGCTGTTTTCAGGCCTCTGGCCGCTCTAGCCATGGGTGTGGGAACTAAATGAGTTTTCTCTGGCTACACACGGAGCTGCTTTGGCCGGGGTCGGGCTCACCTTGCCATGCACCAGAGCTAAAGGGAATCTCAATGTGAGTCCTTGCCTCGAGATAAGGCCCTGAGTAGCCCTGCAGAAAGCGAGGCATGCAGCTCTTTCCATGAGCTCTTAGTCGTTGTTCTGCTTTACCTTAAAGGAAGTTCCCTTTTCAGGACGCCTAGGCCCCTCGGGTGAGCTTCCTTTTTGTTCCAAGCTTTCTGAGTACCTCCACACCCCTGTAGGCCTGCTGAGCAACAACGAGGCCCGTTGAGCGCTCCCTCGGAGGTCCTCTGTGTCTGCTGAGTCATGGGCAACACACTGCACTCTTTCTTCTGATATCTTGATTCACAGCACTCGCACAGGTTCACGAGCACCGTTCTAGCAAGCTCCAACATGCCGTGGAAGTCGCACTCATTCCCTAGTCTGAGCTGCACAGAGAAAAACACTAGGCTTCTCCTTCCATCTACGAACTCCTAACTGAAGTCACCCTGCCTCCAGGAGAAAGACGGCTTGCGTTCCTATTGCAACGAAAGCACAGTTTCTCCTGTAGCACTGCAGGCTTTTGAAGAGGCACGGGCCCAGAGGCCTAGCTAGGGCCTTCCTCGGTGAGGCCGTTCCCTAGATGCACAACACCCTGCCTCGAGCAGTTGCTTCAGGGAAGCAACCAGTGTGTACTCGGTGTCTCTGTTGACTTGTTAGAAACCACAGAGATGTATGCTGCCTGTGCCCATGGACATGGGGCATGATGGTTACTAGCCTTGCTTTCCAGTTGGAAAGCTCCATTCCTGCTGCCGGGAAGCTCCCTGAAATTCTCTGCTGTTGACAGGCCTCCGGCCACGGTAGGCATGGGTGTGGGAAGAACACGGGTGTTCTCTGGCTACACACGGAGCTTCTTTGCCGGGGTGGGGCTCACCTTGCCATGCTCCAGAGCTAAAGGGAATCTCAACGTGAGTCCTTGCCTCGAGATAAGGCCCTGAGTAGCCCTGCAGAAAGGGAGGCATGCAGCTCTTTCCATGAGCTCTTAGTGGAGGTTACGTTTTATTTTACAGCAAGTACCCTTTTCAGGACTCCTAGGCCCCACGGCTGAGCATCATTTTGGTTCCCAGATCGCTGACTCCCTCCACGCCCCTGTGGGCCTGCTGAGCAGTGTTGAGTCCAATACGTCCCTCGGAGGCCCTCTGTGTCTGCCGAGTCTCGGGCAACACACTGTACGTTACTTCAGAGAGCTACATTTCCAGAACTCTCGAACAGCATCAGAACCCATTTCTAGGCAGTCCAACGTGCCCTGGAAGTCTTCGACATTGCCCTCGTCTGAGCTGCCCTGAGAAAACACTCCGCTTAGAATTTACCGAGGACCTCGTTCCTGAAGTCACTCTATTCAAGGAGAAATACAGCATCCTAACATGCTGTGTCGCTCACAGGCAAGCAACGTGAGAACTTGCTCGAGGCAAGGACCTGAAAGGCTATGGAGAAGCGGAGGCGTGGAGCAGTTTCCAGGAGGCCGTAGTCGCTGCTCGGCAGCATTTTCATGCCAGAACGCTATTCAGGACTCCTAGGTGCCTCGCCTGGAAACCCTGTTCCCTGCAAGAACACCGAGTACCCTCAGGCTCCCCTGGCCCTTCTAAGCAACATCCAGGCCCGTAGCTTTCCGACTCACAGTGTGGATGCGGAGTTTAGGGCCACACAGGGCACTCTTCTGGGGACATCTTGATTTAGCCAGCACTCGCACAGGTTCACGAGCACCGTTCTAGCAAGTTCCAGCATGCCGTGGAAGTCGCACTCATTCCCTAATCTGAGCTGCAGAGTGAAAAACACTAGGCTTCTCCTTCCATTTAGGACCTCCTACCTGAAGTCACCCTGCCCACAGGAGAAAGACGGCTTGCGTTGCTATTGCAACGAAAGCACAGTTTTTCCTGTAGCACTGCAGGCTTTTGAAGAGGCACGGGCCCAGAGGCCTAGCTAGGGCGTTCCTCGGTGAGGCCGTTCCCTAGATGCACAACACCCTGCCTCGAGCAGTTGCTTCAGGGAAGCAACCAGTGTGCACTCGGTGTCTCTGTTGACTTGTTAGAAACCACAGAGATGTATGCTGCCTGAGCCCATGGAAATGGGGGCACGATGGTACTAGCCTTGCTTTCCATTTGGAAAGCTCCAGTCTTGCTGCCGTGAAGCTCCCTGAAATTCTCTGCTGTTTTCAGGCCTCTGGCCGCTCTAGCCATGGGTGTGGGAACTAAATGAGTTTTCTCTGGCTACACACGGAGCTGCTTTGGCCGGGGTCGGGCTCACCTTGCCATGCACCAGAGCTAAAGGGAATCTCAATGTGAGTCCTTGCCTCGAGATAAGGCCCTGAGTAGCCCTGCAGAAAGCGAGGCATGCAGCTCTTTCCATGAGCTCTTAGTCGTTGTTCTGCTTTACCTTAAAGGAAGTTCCCTTTTCAGGACGCCTAGGCCCCTCGGGTGAGCTTCCTTTTTGTTCCAAGCTTTCTGAGTACCTCCACACCCCTGTAGGCCTGCTGAGCAACAACGAGGCCCGTTGAGCGCTCCCTCGGAGGTCCTCTGTGTCTGCTGAGTCATGGGCAACACACTGCACTCTTTCTTCTGATATCTTGATTCACAGCACTCGCACAGGTTCACGAGCACCGTTCTAGCAAGCTCCAACATGCCGTGGAAGTCGCACTCATTCCCTAGTCTGAGCTGCACAGAGAAAAACACTAGGCTTCTCCTTCCATCTACGAACTCCTAACTGAAGTCACCCTGCCTCCAGGAGAAAGACGGCTTGCGTTCCTATTGCAACGAAAGCACAGTTTCTCCTGTAGCACTGCAGGCTTTTGAAGAGGCACGGGCCCAGAGGCCTAGCTAGGGCCTTCCTCGGTGAGGCCGTTCCCTAGATGCACAACACCCTGCCTCGAGCAGTTGCTTCAGGGAAGCAACCAGTGTGTACTCGGTGTCTCTGTTGACTTGTTAGAAACCACAGAGATGTATGCTGCCTGTGCCCATGGACATGGGGCATGATGGTTACTAGCCTTGCTTTCCAGTTGGAAAGCTCCATTCCTGCTGCCGGGAAGCTCCCTGAAATTCTCTGCTGTTGACAGGCCTCCGGCCACGGTAGGCATGGGTGTGGGAAGAACACGGGTGTTCTCTGGCTACACACGGAGCTTCTTTGCCGGGGTGGGGCTCACCTTGCCATGCTCCAGAGCTAAAGGGAATCTCAACGTGAGTCCTTGCCTCGAGATAAGGCCCTGAGTAGCCCTGCAGAAAGGGAGGCATGCAGCTCTTTCCATGAGCTCTTAGTGGAGGTTACGTTTTATTTTACAGCAAGTACCCTTTTCAGGACTCCTAGGCCCCACGGCTGAGCATCATTTTGGTTCCCAGATCGCTGACTCCCTCCACGCCCCTGTGGGCCTGCTGAGCAGTGTTGAGTCCAATACGTCCCTCGGAGGCCCTCTGTGTCTGCCGAGTCTCGGGCAACACACTGTACGTTACTTCAGAGAGCTACATTTCCAGAACTCTCGAACAGCATCAGAACCCATTTCTAGGCAGTCCAACGTGCCCTGGAAGTCTTCGACATTGCCCTCGTCTGAGCTGCCCTGAGAAAACACTCCGCTTAGAATTTACCGAGGACCTCGTTCCTGAAGTCACTCTATTCAAGGAGAAATACAGCATCCTAACATGCTGTGTCGCTCACAGGCAAGCAACGTGAGAACTTGCTCGAGGCAAGGACCTGAAAGGCTATGGAGAAGCGGAGGCGTGGAGCAGTTTCCAGGAGGCCGTAGTCGCTGCTCGGCAGCATTTTCATGCCAGAACGCTATTCAGGACTCCTAGGTGCCTCGCCTGGAAACCCTGTTCCCTGCAAGAACACCGAGTACCCTCAGGCTCCCCTGGCCCTTCTAAGCAACATCCAGGCCCGTAGCTTTCCGACTCACAGTGTGGATGCGGAGTTTAGGGCCACACAGGGCACTCTTCTGGGGACATCTTGATTTAGCCAGCACTCGCACAGGTTCACGAGCACCGTTCTAGCAAGTTCCAGCATGCCGTGGAAGTCGCACTCATTCCCTAATCTGAGCTGCAGAGTGAAAAACACTAGGCTTCTCCTTCCATTTAGGACCTCCTACCTGAAGTCACCCTGCCCACAGGAGAAAGACGGCTTGCGTTGCTATTGCAACGAAAGCACACTTTTTCCTGTAGCACTGCAGGCTTTTGAAGAGGCACGGGCCCAGAGGCCTAGCTAGGGCGTTCCTCGGTGAGGCCGTTCCCTAGATGCACAACACCCTGCCTCGAGCAGTTGCTTCAGGGAAGCAACCAGTGTGCACTCGGTGTCTCTGTTGACTTGTTAGAAACCACAGAGATGTATGCTGCCTGAGCCCATGGAAATGGGGGCACGATGGTACTAGCCTTGCTTTCCATTTGGAAAGCTCCAGTCTTGCTGCCGTGAAGCTCCCTGAAATTCTCTGCTGTTTTCAGGCCTCTGGCCGCTCTAGCCATGGGTGTGGGAACTAAATGAGTTTTCTCTGGCTACACACGGAGCTGCTTTGGCCGGGGTCGGGCTCACCTTGCCATGCACCAGAGCTAAAGGGAATCTCAATGTGAGTCCTTGCCTCGAGATAAGGCCCTGAGTAGCCCTGCAGAAAGCGAGGCATGCAGCTCTTTCCATGAGCTCTTAGTCGTTGTTCTGCTTTACCTTAAAGGAAGTTCCCTTTTCAGGACGCCTAGGCCCCTCGGGTGAGCTTCCTTTTTGTTCCAAGCTTTCTGAGTACCTCCACACCCCTGTAGGCCTGCTGAGCAACAACGAGGCCCGTTGAGCGCTCCCTCGGAGGTCCTCTGTGTCTGCTGAGTCATGGGCAACACACTGCACTCTTTCTTCTGATATCTTGATTCACAGCACTCGCACAGGTTCACGAGCACCGTTCTAGCAAGCTCCAACATGCCGTGGAAGTCGCACTCATTCCCTAGTCTGAGCTGCACAGAGAAAAACACTAGGCTTCTCCTTCCATCTACGAACTCCTAACTGAAGTCACCCTGCCTCCAGGAGAAAGACGGCTTGCGTTCCTATTGCAACGAAAGCACAGTTTCTCCTGTAGCACTGCAGGCTTTTGAAGAGGCACGGGCCCAGAGGCCTAGCTAGGGCCTTCCTCGGTGAGGCCGTTCCCTAGATGCACAACACCCTGCCTCGAGCAGTTGCTTCAGGGAAGCAACCAGTGTGTACTCGGTGTCTCTGTTGACTTGTTAGAAACCACAGAGATGTATGCTGCCTGTGCCCATGGACATGGGGCATGATGGTTACTAGCCTTGCTTTCCAGTTGGAAAGCTCCATTCCTGCTGCCGGGAAGCTCCCTGAAATTCTCTGCTGTTGACAGGCCTCCGGCCACGGTAGGCATGGGTGTGGGAAGAACACGGGTGTTCTCTGGCTACACACGGAGCTTCTTTGCCGGGGTGGGGCTCACCTTGCCATGCTCCAGAGCTAAAGGGAATCTCAACGTGAGTCCTTGCCTCGAGATAAGGCCCTGAGTAGCCCTGCAGAAAGGGAGGCATGCAGCTCTTTCCATGAGCTCTTAGTGGAGGTTACGTTTTATTTTACAGCAAGTACCCTTTTCAGGACTCCTAGGCCCCACGGCTGAGCATCATTTTGGTTCCCAGATCGCTGACTCCCTCCACGCCCCTGTGGGCCTGCTGAGCAGTGTTGAGTCCAATACGTCCCTCGGAGGCCCTCTGTGTCTGCCGAGTCTCGGGCAACACACTGTACGTTACTTCAGAGAGCTACATTTCCAGAACTCTCGAACAGCATCAGAACCCATTTCTAGGCAGTCCAACGTGCCCTGGAAGTCTTCGACATTGCCCTCGTCTGAGCTGCCCTGAGAAAACACTCCGCTTAGAATTTACCGAGGACCTCGTTCCTGAAGTCACTCTATTCAAGGAGAAATACAGCATCCTAACATGCTGTGTCGCTCACAGGCAAGCAACGTGAGAACTTGCTCGAGGCAAGGACCTGAAAGGCTATGGAGAAGCGGAGGCGTGGAGCAGTTTCCAGGAGGCCGTAGTCGCTGCTCGGCAGCATTTTCATGCCAGAACGCTATTCAGGACTCCTAGGTGCCTCGCCTGGAAACCCTGTTCCCTGCAAGAACACCGAGTACCCTCAGGCTCCCCTGGCCCTTCTAAGCAACATCCAGGCCCGTAGCTTTCCGACTCACAGTGTGGATGCGGAGTTTAGGGCCACACAGGGCACTCTTCTGGGGACATCTTGATTTAGCCAGCACTCGCACAGGTTCACGAGCACCGTTCTAGCAAGTTCCAGCATGCCGTGGAAGTCGCACTCATTCCCTAATCTGAGCTGCAGAGTGAAAAACACTAGGCTTCTCCTTCCATTTAGGACCTCCTACCTGAAGTCACCCTGCCCACAGGAGAAAGACGGCTTGCGTTGCTATTGCAACGAAAGCACACTTTTTCCTGTAGCACTGCAGGCTTTTGAAGAGGCACGGGCCCAGAGGCCTAGCTAGGGCGTTCCTCGGTGAGGCCGTTCCCTAGATGCACAACACCCTGCCTCGAGCAGTTGCTTCAGGGAAGCAACCAGTGTGCACTCGGTGTCTCTGTTGACTTGTTAGAAACCACAGAGATGTATGCTGCCTGAGCCCATGGAAATGGGGGCACGATGGTACTAGCCTTGCTTTCCATTTGGAAAGCTCCAGTCTTGCTGCCGTGAAGCTCCCTGAAATTCTCTGCTGTTTTCAGGCCTCTGGCCGCTCTAGCCATGGGTGTGGGAACTAAATGAGTTTTCTCTGGCTACACACGGAGCTGCTTTGGCCGGGGTCGGGCTCACCTTGCCATGCACCAGAGCTAAAGGGAATCTCAATGTGAGTCCTTGCCTCGAGATAAGGCCCTGAGTAGCCCTGCAGAAAGCGAGGCATGCAGCTCTTTCCATGAGCTCTTAGTCGTTGTTCTGCTTTACCTTAAAGGAAGTTCCCTTTTCAGGACGCCTAGGCCCCTCGGGTGAGCTTCCTTTTTGTTCCAAGCTTTCTGAGTACCTCCACACCCCTGTAGGCCTGCTGAGCAACAACGAGGCCCGTTGAGCGCTCCCTCGGAGGTCCTCTGTGTCTGCTGAGTCATGGGCAACACACTGCACTCTTTCTTCTGATATCTTGATTCACAGCACTCGCACAGGTTCACGAGCACCGTTCTAGCAAGCTCCAACATGCCGTGGAAGTCGCACTCATTCCCTAGTCTGAGCTGCACAGAGAAAAACACTAGGCTTCTCCTTCCATCTACGAACTCCTAACTGAAGTCACCCTGCCTCCAGGAGAAAGACGGCTTGCGTTCCTATTGCAACGAAAGCACAGTTTCTCCTGTAGCACTGCAGGCTTTTGAAGAGGCACGGGCCCAGAGGCCTAGCTAGGGCCTTCCTCGGTGAGGCCGTTCCCTAGATGCACAACACCCTGCCTCGAGCAGTTGCTTCAGGGAAGCAACCAGTGTGTACTCGGTGTCTCTGTTGACTTGTTAGAAACCACAGAGATGTATGCTGCCTGTGCCCATGGACATGGGGCATGATGGTTACTAGCCTTGCTTTCCAGTTGGAAAGCTCCATTCCTGCTGCCGGGAAGCTCCCTGAAATTCTCTGCTGTTGACAGGCCTCCGGCCACGGTAGGCATGGGTGTGGGAAGAACACGGGTGTTCTCTGGCTACACACGGAGCTTCTTTGCCGGGGTGGGGCTCACCTTGCCATGCTCCAGAGCTAAAGGGAATCTCAACGTGAGTCCTTGCCTCGAGATAAGGCCCTGAGTAGCCCTGCAGAAAGGGAGGCATGCAGCTCTTTCCATGAGCTCTTAGTGGAGGTTACGTTTTATTTTACAGCAAGTACCCTTTTCAGGACTCCTAGGCCCCACGGCTGAGCATCATTTTGGTTCCCAGATCGCTGACTCCCTCCACGCCCCTGTGGGCCTGCTGAGCAGTGTTGAGTCCAATACGTCCCTCGGAGGCCCTCTGTGTCTGCCGAGTCTCGGGCAACACACTGTACGTTACTTCAGAGAGCTACATTTCCAGAACTCTCGAACAGCATCAGAACCCATTTCTAGGCAGTCCAACGTGCCCTGGAAGTCTTCGACATTGCCCTCGTCTGAGCTGCCCTGAGAAAACACTCCGCTTAGAATTTACCGAGGACCTCGTTCCTGAAGTCACTCTATTCAAGGAGAAATACAGCATCCTAACATGCTGTGTCGCTCACAGGCAAGCAACGTGAGAACTTGCTCGAGGCAAGGACCTGAAAGGCTATGGAGAAGCGGAGGCGTGGAGCAGTTTCCAGGAGGCCGTAGTCGCTGCTCGGCAGCATTTTCATGCCAGAACGCTATTCAGGACTCCTAGGTGCCTCGCCTGGAAACCCTGTTCCCTGCAAGAACACCGAGTACCCTCAGGCTCCCCTGGCCCTTCTAAGCAACATCCAGGCCCGTAGCTTTCCGACTCACAGTGTGGATGCGGAGTTTAGGGCCACACAGGGCACTCTTCTGGGGACATCTTGATTTAGCCAGCACTCGCACAGGTTCACGAGCACCGTTCTAGCAAGTTCCAGCATGCCGTGGAAGTCGCACTCATTCCCTAATCTGAGCTGCAGAGTGAAAAACACTAGGCTTCTCCTTCCATTTAGGACCTCCTACCTGAAGTCACCCTGCCCACAGGAGAAAGACGGCTTGCGTTGCTATTGCAACGAAAGCACACTTTTTCCTGTAGCACTGCAGGCTTTTGAAGAGGCACGGGCCCAGAGGCCTAGCTAGGGCGTTCCTCGGTGAGGCCGTTCCCTAGATGCACAACACCCTGCCTCGAGCAGTTGCTTCAGGGAAGCAACCAGTGTGCACTCGGTGTCTCTGTTGACTTGTTAGAAACCACAGAGATGTATGCTGCCTGAGCCCATGGAAATGGGGGCACGATGGTACTAGCCTTGCTTTCCATTTGGAAAGCTCCAGTCTTGCTGCCGTGAAGCTCCCTGAAATTCTCTGCTGTTTTCAGGCCTCTGGCCGCTCTAGCCATGGGTGTGGGAACTAAATGAGTTTTCTCTGGCTACACACGGAGCTGCTTTGGCCGGGGTCGGGCTCACCTTGCCATGCACCAGAGCTAAAGGGAATCTCAATGTGAGTCCTTGCCTCGAGATAAGGCCCTGAGTAGCCCTGCAGAAAGCGAGGCATGCAGCTCTTTCCATGAGCTCTTAGTCGTTGTTCTGCTTTACCTTAAAGGAAGTTCCCTTTTCAGGACGCCTAGGCCCCTCGGGTGAGCTTCCTTTTTGTTCCAAGCTTTCTGAGTACCTCCACACCCCTGTAGGCCTGCTGAGCAACAACGAGGCCCGTTGAGCGCTCCCTCGGAGGTCCTCTGTGTCTGCTGAGTCATGGGTAACACACTGCACTCTTTCTTCTGATATCTTGATTCACAGCACTCGCACAGGTTCACGAGCACCGTTCTAGCAAGCTCCAACATGCCGTGGAAGTCGCACTCATTCCCTAGTCTGAGCTGCACAGAGAAAAACACTAGGCTTCTCCTTCCATCTACGAACTCCTAACTGAAGTCACCCTGCCTCCAGGAGAAAGACGGCTTGCGTTCCTATTGCAACGAAAGCACAGTTTCTCCTGTAGCACTGCAGGCTTTTGAAGAGGCACGGGCCCAGAGGCCTAGCTAGGGCCTTCCTCGGTGAGGCCGTTCCCTAGATGCACAACACCCTGCCTCGAGCAGTTGCTTCAGGGAAGCAACCAGTGTGTACTCGGTGTCTCTGTTGACTTGTTAGAAACCACAGAGATGTATGCTGCCTGTGCCCATGGACATGGGGCATGATGGTACTAGACTTGCTTTCCATTTGGAAAGCTCCATTCTTGCTGCCGGGAAGTTCCCTGAAATTCTCTGCTGTTGACAGGCCTCTGGCCACTGTAGGCATGGGTGTGGGAAGAACTTGAGTGTTCTCTGGCTACACACGGAGCTTCTTTGCCGGGGTGGGGCTCACCTTGCCATGCTCCAGAGCTAAAGGGAATCTCAACGTGAGTCCTTGCCTCGAGATAAGGCCCTGAGTAGCCCTGCAGAAAGGGAGGCATGCTGCTCTTTCCATTAGATCTTAGTGGAGGTTACGTTTTATTTTAAAGCAAGTACCCTTCTCAGGACTCCTAGGCCCCACGGCTGAGCATCATTTTGGTTCCCAGATCTCTGACTCCTTCCTCAACTCTGTGGGCCTGCTGAGCAGCGTAGAGTCCCATACGTCCCTCGGAGGCCCTCTGTGTCTGCCGAGGCTCGGGCAACACACTGTACGTTACTTCAGAGAGCTACATTTCCAGAACTCTCGAACAGCATCAGAATCACATTTCTAGGCAGTCCAACATGCCCTGGGAGTTTTCGACATTGCCCTCGTCTGAGCTGCCCTGAGAAAACACTCTGCTTAGAATTTATCGAGGACTTCGTTCCTGAAGTCACTCTATTCAAGGAGAAATACAGCATCCTAACATGCTGTGTCGCTCACAGGCAAGCAACGTGAGAACTTGCCTCGAGGTAAGGCCTTGTAATGCTATGCAGAAGCGGAGGCGTGTAGCAGTTTCCATGAGGCCGTAGACGCTGCTCTGCAGC